>NW_026594083.1:10303639-10557228 GCF_907164565.1 Psammomys obesus | reverse complement strand
AAGAAGAAGAAGAAGAAGAAGAAGAAGAAGAAGAAGAAGAAGAAGAAAAGGTCTATGTAGGAAGCCACAGAGAACTCTTAAAAATTGTGATAGGGATTGTGTGTGTAGCTCTTCAGAGTTTATAACTTCTGGTAGGGGGTTGAGGGTTGTTAAAGTTTTCTTTATGGGGCTGGCCACTGAGAATTTCACCATGCTTCAGTGAGTATGTGGGAAACACAAGTTGGACTTGGTGTACTTTTCTTTTCTTTTATTCTTCTAATTTTTTGGTATGGAAGTCACAATGGTGAGAGGGTAGTTCTGGGTGGACTGGAAACTGAGAGCAATCAAAGTACATTATGTAAAATTTCCAAATAATCACAAAAATATGTTGGGGAAAAATAAATACTCAATATCCTTAGTCATCAGGGAAATGCAAATCAAAACCACTTTGAAATTTTATATTACACAGGTCAAATGTCTGAGATAAACAAAGTAAGTCATAGCTCATTCTTGTGAGGATGTGAACTCAAAGGAACATTCATGCATTGTTGATGGGAATGCATACTTGTGCAGCTACTATGAAAATCAAGACAGTAGTTCCTCCAGAAGATGTGAACTGATCTACCTCAAGGTCCAGCTGTATCACTTTTGAGCTGAAGCCCAAAAGGATGCCTTATACTAACACAAGTACACATGGTCAACCAAGTTCACTGTTGCCTTATATATAAAGCAGACAACAGAAGCAATTTAGATATCCCTCAACAACAACAACAACAAAATGAATATAGAAAATGTTGTACATCTATTCAATGGAAAATTGGAATTATACTCAGGTATTTAGAACCATGAAATTAGAAAAAAAAATCATCACGAGTGATTTATTCAAGACCCAGAAAGAGAATTATGTAATAATTTTCATATGACTATTAGGTGTTAAGTGAATGATATAAACGGTTATAAACCATAGAACCATAGAAGTTAGGTATAGAAAAGGGAATTGAGAGGATATATATCTCATTTGGAAATGGAAATAGAAGAGATGGTTATGGATGATGGTGTTGGAACACAAGGGCCAAGCTAGGAAGATGATGGAAAAGGATGTCAAGGAAGAGAATACAGTGAGGGACAGCTAAAATTAAGGACCATTTGAAGGCAGTATAAAAGCTTAATATAGTAGAACCTTTCTAAAATATATGAATAAATGCATAATATCTAAATGAAATAACCAAGTAATTTGGATGACAGGGTCCCAACTGGCCATGACCTATAACCAAAAGAGACTTCCATTCTTATTTTAATTAAATTTTTATTTTTTAATATTAGTTACAGTTTATTAACTTTGTATTCCAGCTGTATCCCACTCCCTCATTCCCTCCCAATCCCACCCTCTCTCCCTCATCTTCTCCCTACTGCTTTCCAAGTCCACTGATAGGGGAGGTGCTCCTCCCATTCATTTGACCCTAGCTTATGAGGTATCTTCAGGCCTGGCTGCAAAGTTCTCCTCTGTGGCCTGCCAGGGCTGCTCCTCTCTCAGATTGGGGGTGGGAGGTCAAAAAGCCAGCCATTGAGTTCATGTTAGTAATAGTCCTTATTCCCATTACTAGGACACCCACCTGGATACTGAGCTACCATGGGCTACATTGGAGCAGGGGTTCTAGGTTATATCCATACATGGTCCTTGGTTGGAGATACAGCTTCACATAAGACCCCTGTGCCCAGATATATTTGGTCCTTGTGGAGCTCCTATCCTTTCCAGGTCATACTAACTCCCATATGATTTCCTGTACTCTGCCAAAGGTTTGGTTATGAGTCTCGCTATATGCAGAAAAATGAAAATAATTTCATATTTATCACCCTGCACAAAACTAGAGTCCAAGTAGATCAAAGACCTCAACATAAAACCAGATACACTAAATCAGTTAGAAGAAAAAGTGGGGAGGAACCTAGAACTCATTGGGACAGGAGACAATTTCCTGAGCAGAACACTAAAAGCACAAGCTCTAAGAGCAACAATCAATAAATGGGACCTCATGAAACTGAAAAGCTTCTGTAAAGCAAAAGACACAGTTGTCACAACAAAACGACAGCCTACAGGCTGGGAAAAGATCTTCACCAATCTATATCTGACAGAGGGCTGATATCCAGAATATACAAAGAACTAAAGAAGTTAAAAAGCAATAAATCAAGCAATCCAATTTAAAAAATGGGGTACAGAGCTAAACAGAGAATTCTCTGTAGAGGAATATAGAATGGCAGAGAAACACTTAAAGAGATGCTCAATGTCCTTAGCCATCAGAGAGATGCAAATCAAAACGACCCTGAAATTTCACCTTACACCCATCAGAATGGCCAAGATGAAAAACTCAAGTGACAACACATGCTGGAGAGATTGTGGCGAAAGGGAAACCCTCCTCTATTGCTGGTGGGAATGTAATCTGGTACAACCACTTTGGAAATCAATCTGGTGCTTTCTCAGACAATTAGGAATAGCGCTTCCTCAAGATCCAGATATACCACTCCTAGGTATATATCCAAAAGATGCTCAAGTACACAACGAGGACATTTGCTCAACCATATTTGTAGCAGCTTTATTCATAAAAGCTTCCATTCTTAAGATTGAGTTGTCTAAGCTGGTTCCATGGAAATTCTCAAATATTCTGGCTGTTGTCAAGACTATAGGTTGTATTTTAGAAACTGAAGCGAAGGCTCTTTTACTAAAGACAACATCTCTACAGCTCAGTGAACACAGTGAAGTTAAGCTGATGCCTTCGTAAAGGCTTCACATAATGTTCTAGCATCTTTAGTACATGCAGCTAATCTGCATGCTACCAAAAGAGACACCATCTGCAAGTCTTTTGATTTACAATGGTGTATTACTTGTAAGAAATCCTAGAGCAACAGTGGCACAAATCTTGTGGGAGTAACCGGCCAATATCTGAGTTAAAGCCCACTCAACAATTTGGAACCAACCCTGGTTGGGTGACCAAAAATCTGAGACTAGGTTATATCCATACATGGTCCTTTGTTGGAGTATCAGTCTCAGAAAAGACCCCAGTGCCCAGATATATTTGGTCCTTGTGGCTCTCTCCTGTCCTCTCCAAGTCTTACTAAATCCCACTTCTTTCATATGATTCCCTGCACTCTGCCAAGGTTTGGTTATGAGTCTCAACTGAGGGAATTGCAGGCTTGCTAGGCCACAGAGGAGGACATTGCAGCCAGTCCTGATGAGACCTGATACACTAGAGTCATATGGAAGGGGAGGAGGACCTCCCCTATCAGTGGACTTAGAGAAGAGCAGGGAGGAGATGAGGGAGGGACAGTGAGATTGGGAAGGAATGAGGGAGGGGGCTACAGCTGGGATACAAAGTAAATAAACTGTAATTAATATTAAAAATAAAAATTATAAAAAATGTTTAAAAAAATCTGAGACTAGAATATCCCAAGACTTAGGGTAAAAACAAACACTACTATATTAAAGAAAGAAAAAACAATACAAAACAAAACCATAGTGATTAAATGACTCCTATTGATATCCTCCTATATTTATAGAACAGTTCCTTGATCAGTCATCATGAGAGAAGTTTCTCCTATAGCATATAGGAAGAAATGCAAGCACCCACATCCAGATATTATGCAGAGAAAAAGAGTACTCAGCCTTAAATGGGATGTTTTCATCAACCCTCTCCCATCCTACAGAAAGAGTGTAAGAACCAGAGTGATGGAGAATGTTAAGAAAACAATGCCCTGTAATTCAACATGAGCAAAGTTAATATGAACTCACAAAGACTGAGACAGCATGCACAAGGCATGCATGAATAAGCACCAGGTACTCGGTGTATATTTTACAGCTTCAAGTTTAGTTTTTTGTTGAATGTTTGAGTGTGTGAACAAAAGGTTCTGTAATATTTGTGCCTTCTCTTGGACTCTTTTACTTTTTTTTTGTCTTGTCCAACTTCTGTATAATTTTTTTGTTGTTGTTAATTTTGTCATCATCACTTATGGTTAAATAAATAAAATACATAACCATATAGGAAACCAAATAAAGCATACACAAAACAGAAACTCTATTTGTTCTATTTATTTTAATTGCAATCTTCAATGAACATATAGTTCTAAATCAAATGTGCATGGCTAAAGATAGAGCAGATAAAGCAGAGATTGAGAGAATTCCCAACCAATGCCTGGCTCAACCAAACACCCATCCTATTGGAGAGTGCCAACCCCTGATAAAATGAATGACACTCTGCTAAGTTCACAGGCAGGAGCCAGACAGAGTTGTCCTCTGAGAGACTCTACCCAGCAGAGCCTCAAATCAAATGCTGAGACTCAAAATCAAACATTGGGAGATGTGTAGGGAGTCTTGTGGTAAAGTGGAAGAAAAGAGAAAAGGACCTGGAGGTGACAGGAGCTCCACAAGCAGACCAACAGATCCAACTGACCAGGGCCTGGAGGGGACTGCTGAGATGGAAGCATCAACCAGGGACCATGCATGAACTAGACCTAGACCCCCTACAAAGATGCAGCAGATAGGCAGCTTAGACATCATATGGGTCCTCTAGTAAGGGAAGTGGGGGTTACATTGGACATGGACTGACTTGCTAGCTTTTTGATATTTTTACCTGGTGGGACTGCCTTGACAGGCCACAGGAGAAGGGGACATGCTCATTCCTGATGCAATTTGTTGAGGTGGGTTGTATGGGAATGGGTGCACCCCTTTTATGAGGAATAAGTGAGGGAGGAGGGAGAGATAGTGGAACTAAGAAGGGAGTACGGATGAAGCTACAACAAGAATGTGAATGGAATTAAAAAGGTCTAAATGATGCCAGCCTTGATGAGACCTGAGAAACTAGGGTCAGATAGAAGGGAAAGAGGTCTTCCCTTATCAGGGGACTAGGAGAAAGGCATAGAGGGAGAAGAGGGAGGATGGGTGTAACTGGGCGGAGACAAGGGAGGGAGCTACAGTGGGAATTACAATGTGAATAAATTGTAATAAATAAATACATAAATAAATTTGGAAAATGTCTAAATGAAAATAAATAATTTCTTGAGTAAGTATGTGAGTAAATAGATCAGAAAACAGGTTCCATTTAGAAGGAATTTTGAAAGTCTAATGATGTCATGATAAGATTTAAAGCTGGTTGTTTTCACATTTATCATAGATCAGTAGCCCCAAAACTTAGTTAAGGAAGAACCTCTGTATTAAGGACAGGCATTCTCTCTTTTTTGTTTGTTTGTTTGTTTTTGAATTTTTATTTTTTAAGTGTTAGTTACAGTTTATTAACTTTGTATTCCAGGTGTAGCCTGTTCCCTCATTCCCTCCCAATCCTACCTTCCCTCCCTCATCTCCTCCCTGCCCCTTTCCTGTGCTATTATGTAATATTAAAAATAATAGTGTAAGCTACATTTCCTATCTGTTTACTGACAATCGACCACAGGTGCATGTGCACATTTTACATAATACAAGTTTTGTAATTGTTTTTGGGAAGCAACAAGTCTTTGTACATTAGCCAAGTGAATTAGCACTGAGGTCCTCCTTGTCCCCCAGTCTTTTTTCTTTCTTTTTAAAATGGAGCCTTGCTATACAGAAATCAGACTAGATTAGAATTTGTGATCTCTCCTCGGCCTCCAGCATTCAGATATTATAGTATGTATCCCTATAATTAGCTATATTTTAAGCCAGTTTTAATATTTTTTCCTACTATAATCAGAAAGATATGACCTTGTTATGTTGGCCAAATAAAATAAGCCACTGAAAACCTTTCTTTGAAGTTATTTTAAGATTCATTTCTACAGTCCATTTTTCAATTTTAATATTATGTTAATTATCCAATTAAAATCTAGAGGCCTTGGAATATCATTTATTTAACATAAGCATTGCCTTCAGTAGATATCTTAATGTAAAGGTGCTAGTATTCATATGTATTTGTATATATTATCTAATATAAAATAGATTTTTTCTGAAGAAAGATCAATTACATTTAATAATTTAATTGTTTGTTTTTATAAATCTATGTGATTATAAGCACAAAACCTAATTTTTCAATAATTTATTGTTAAGGATTCTATAGAATTAAATGAGAAATCATAGATAGAAATTTTAAGTTAACAATTAAAATTAATATAAGGGAAAAGAAAGCAAAAATATATACCTTAGCCTTGGAGAAAGATTGTAGAATCTTAATAATTATTTGGCCTAGAGCTAGGTGTGGGAGACCTAGATACAGCAGTTAAGGATACTTGCAATTGCAGATGGCCTGAGTTTCCTCTCCACCAACCACACACCTTGGGCAGTCCTCAACCACCTTAAACTCCAGTTCCAGGGAAACCTGAGGCCTACTGCTGGACTACAAAGGCACTATGTACACATAAATACACAACAGTTCATCATGTACATATATATTAACTTTGTATTTTGTTGTTGAGAAGCTAAATGTGCAGAATGAATTACACAAGGTTAAGATTTCTATGGTCTAAATAAAGGACCAATTTTTCATCTACTTAATGTAAGATATTTGATGCCCTATAAATAACATTATGGTTGTAGTCTGTGAAAACTACTTTAAAATTGTCTTAATTTGACAACTATTGAGGAATCAAAGTACTGGACTGTATCTGAAACAATGATATCTGTTAAGCATTAATTTAATGTACTTCGAAAGATTCAAAATTCAACTTCCCATATAAATTCTGCACTCTATAGTTCACAACTGAACAGATATCCATTTTACTATGGGAGAACTGAGATAAAGCAGATGATTTAGCAGAAAAACTATTCCTGAAATAATGTTTAGAAAATAACATTTGGATAAAATTTCCATAATTACTCTTTCAAAAGTGGTGCAAATCAATTCTTAATCAATTGTGAACTAATTGTGCATAATAACTGGCTGCAAGATAATTTACATTGCAAAGCTAAGGCCATCATTCAGAATCTTAGACAACTAAAATGGAAATAAAATTCAATAGCATGAAGAGATGTTTGATCACAAGAAAAACTTTAATTCAGCTTATTATTTAATTGATAATTAACTAATGGTCATTTCAGTTATATAGTATGCTCATGAAATAAACACTGGAGATTTCACAGCTTTGGGAGAACTTCAAATGACCTATTTTTTAGAAAAAGCTGAAATTAGCCCTAGTTATATTAATAGGTATCATTATCAGTTATTATAATTCTTAAGAAAACAGACAGGGGTAGAAACAATTCAGTGCTTACTAGGAACACACCCTTCTTCCAAGGATAAGAAATACATATCTCATTAAATAATCGAAGGATTCCAAAAAGAGACTTTTCACTCTCAGGACAAAACAAAAATGTAAAACAAACACACAAAAAATAGATACTTGAATTATCAGGAAAGTTAGCCCTCACCAGATATTCAAACTTCTGGCATGATGTTGGATTTCTCAGACATTAGACTCTGAGAATAAGCTTATTCATTAGCTCCAAATTTTTACTGCATCCTGAAAGTAAGACTCTTCTTGATAAATCTTTTTGAGTAAGTACATATTCTGTGCTTTATTATCTACATTGAATGCTTTACTCTATTGTTTTTTCCCACCTAATTTTCATCTGTGCATACTTGTTGAAAGAAGGTAAGACTTTGTATATTATTTCAAAATTTGTGAAACTGCAAAATTGGACACATACATAATTCATGAAATGGTTTCGTATTTACAATTACTTTTCCTAGTAAGGACCAAAGGAGAATGGAAATTTTTTCTTAGCTTATGCACTAAAAATTTGTTCTAATTATCCATTATCAATAATGTCTCCTGTTTTCACATGTTTATACCAATTGAATACCCTGTAGTTATAAAAAGAATGAGATATCATAAGGTTCAGATACCAAAATGCAAAACATATCTTTTTTACATATTATATACCTGCTGATTGAAATTTATAAAAAAAATATGGAAAAGTGACAATATTTTCTGTGAGGAATAAAGCTTGCATTATCAGCATTTTTTCAGTTTTGAAAATATCAGAAATTATCAGGGGGTTATATTAAGCATTCAGATACCAAATCAACATCTAAGATCTGTTGAAGTAGAAACTTGTAACGGACCCCACTACTTTTTATCCCTAAGTCTGGATATCTCTACTGATAGCATTTGGCTAATTCCTAGAAGGAATGTTGGAGGTAATTGGAAGTACCAAAAATACAACAGAACAAACAAGTTATTTGAAGTTGTGATCATATCTGATTTTATGCGAATACCTTAACATCCAAATTTACAGGAATTTAGACTGATCATGTTAAGAACAATGTCCTAGTGGTATAAAGACTGAGATTTCTGGCTAAACATAGACAGATTTAGGAAAGGGCAGGAAACTGATGACAAGGAAAACAGAGGGAAGTCTATTCAAATAATCCATTGTGTTCATGAGATTTTACAGTTAGTGATCACTGGACTCACAAACTAACTGAAGACTCACAAAGTCATAGAGACCTCCTATACTCTCCTTATTACTGCTAGAATAAATGTAGCTATGTAGAGAAAATTCCAGGGAACATATTCAAGTACAGCGAGGTTGTTTATTGAGGATCCAAAATACCTATCCAATTGAGGATTTCTCATAAGGAGAAAGACAAAACGGCAAACAAGTTACATCACTTTGATTCACTAGCTCATTTAGAGAGAACTATTTAAAAAGTTTTTCTGTCAAATAAAAGAAATCCTTTGTTTTATCTTTTATTTATTCAAGAGTGTCTTATATATGAATACAAGAAACATGGTCATATAAACCCCACCATTTTACCCATGCAAATCAGCAACATCCATGACAACATCCTCTCCTAACTTCATGTTGTTGTTTGGTAGCCCTCGGAATCTAGCTAGTCTACCCATTTCTGAGCTGTTGTGTGGATGTCATCCACTGGAGCATAATGAACCTACCTGCCACCATATGCTAGAAACAGAATGATTTTTCCTTCCCAGCCAATTGTCCAAGGCCAATGGCTCTGCAGTAATTTGTGGAGCCTGGAAAGCGTCTATCCATCTAAGCTGGGACTTTGATCTTATACAGATTTTGTGTAGGTGACCACAGCTGCTATAATTTCATGGTTGTGATACACAGGTCATGTTCAGAAGGCAATATTTTGTAGCACTCTGTATGCTATGGTTGCCATGTTTTTTTAAATACCATTGAGCTAGTAAAATATAGATATGATAAAACATATATAAGAAATATTTTCATAGAAGATTTTCATTTGAGCAAAAAATTTTAAATAAAATTTTTGATCTAACTTCTTGCTATTGGTTCAATAATATTTTAAATTCAATTAACAGTAATGATAGTATCCATGTTAAAATCATTAATGCACTTTAAAAAATTATGAAAAGTTTAGACTTTCTACTATATAAGTACAAATAGACAATAAAGTTTTTGGCGTTCATAATCCCTTAAGTCACTGTCATAGATCCAAAATTTCTACTTTGTAGTTTATCTATATATAAATATCACCAAGAAGTAATAAATACCCATTTTTACAAGAATTAGTTTTTTCAATCAGGCAAAGTAAAAGGCACATTATATTTTTTTTTCTTAAACTGTCAATCATGCCAAAACATTACATGTATTTCTTCACCTATTTGTCATTTAATTTTATCTGTCAAAATGGAAAATATGTGGGGAGTCACTTGAAAGTTCAGGCAAATTTAAATGAGTTAAAGGTTCAAACAAGTAATTACTGTCATTGAATAAAAGGTTACTTAGGACTAAGCCTGGGCACTCCATCTATTTTATAGTCTCCAGTCAAAGATAGACGGTTGTATATCACTGCCACTCTTTCAAGAAAGCTGAGACAGGCATTAGTATGCTGACATTGAAACTAATTTTACAAGATATTTTGAATGTAACTTACTATGAGACCTGAGGTCTAAAGATATCTGTCTCCTTAATTCTAAGGACAAATCTCTGACAGATTAAGTGCCATAAGTGTCTTGCAGACACTGTCATGAGAGCCTTCAAATGTCATTCAATGTCTGCACAATGCTGACAAGAAGGAAGGATCAATTATGGATAAACATAGATGAAGGTTGGCAAGAAAATTCTTTTTCAAAGGGTTGAATTGTCAATTTGAATTTTATATAATGTTTTTCAAAACATTCAGGGACTGAATTAATGATGGTCAAGGTCAATTACAAGCTCTAAATAAATTTGTAGCAGAGAATTATTAAAATCACCATCTTAATAAATATAGGAAACATAAATTATAGGATGTCTAAATAATTACATGTAATGAATAAAAACAGTTCCTGAGCACGCACTATATTCTGGGAGTATATATAATTAAATTCTTCAAATTTGAGTGCAGCAAAGGAAAGTAAACATCAAGGCCAAAGAATTAAATTTCCGAACCTCAATTCAAGGTAGTCTTGTTTTGTTGTGTGTTTGTGCATGTCTATGTATTTCTAATGAAAAAGCAACTCTGAATCCATCTGAGTTATCCTGTCAATGTGGTTACCTAAATACCTTGTCTGGAATTTATGTCAGATAACCTTTCCTACATTATTATACTCTCTTCACACATAAAACAAAATGAGTTTCCTTGCCCTGGTTGTTTGAAGTGGGTTTACTGTTCAGGATATGTACACTGGAACATCGTGTACTGAGATGATAAGCCCGATGTGGATGCTGGTTTAGGCTCTAGGTATTACCCTAGACTCGATCCGACTAAATAAAAAGCTCCCAGAGAGAGAGGTAAACTAGTCTCAGAGGCTACAGATTTAAAGGCTTGCGTTACTTTGCATTTGATTGCACTGACCAAAAAAGAAAAAAATGTCTAATGGCTACTCCGTATTCAGCACACCAGTGGAAGGAATGGAATGAATCATGATCATTAAAGAAATTGTTTTTTCTGTAGTCATTCTTCAGTTGAGGGACATCTGGGTTTGTTTCCAAGTTCTGGCTATTACAAATAAAGCTGCTATGAACATGGTTGAGCAAATTTCCTTGTTGTATACTTGAGCATATAGAAGGAGAAATATAGCTGGATTTTTCATTACTTTTAAAATGACTTCAAAGAAAAAAAATTTTTTCACACATATCAGGAGTGATGCATATTAGAATTACAATGACTGTTATACCAGGCATGGGATATGCATAAGTTCAAGAGAGAGTCAGGTGACCAACAACAAAAAAATAAAATTAAATTAAAAAGGAAGAAATAGGTAGAGTATCCCAACCCTGACCAAGAAGCTAGTTACAATTGAAGCATTGCAAAGAGCAAATCATTTTCTCCACTGGTGTGTCACTGGGTATATTAACCACATCTGAAGGTCAGCCTCATGCTCAAGATTACATGAACAAAACAAACTCTGTGTTTTGTGGTTGTGTTTTTTGTTTGTTTGTATGTTATGTGGACGTTTTGCTTTGTTTTGGTTTTCTAGGACTCATACTGAAAATATTTAAATGGTGTCACATATGACTGGTGACAACAAAAGATAATTACAAGGACCAGATTTTGATATTGAAATGTTTATTTTAACCTGAAAATATTTTTAGAAGAAAATCAAACCAGAAGGGATACCCAAGCTTGTTTCATACAGCACACTGTCACCTATGTCTTTGGCACCACCCACACACATACACAATGTGTTTTTTTTAAACAGCTCATTAGAAAATAGAACCTGTGTGAGACACTAACAAAAACCTAATGATTTCTACATTAGTACTGAATTTAATTTACTCCTGACAAAATATTTATTAAAAATAAGAGTGTAAAGGGAAATTATCTTTCCTCAATGGGTATGTTTTTTTGCCATTCGATGGAACTCTAAGATTAGCAAAAATCTGCTCATCTGTATATGAAAATGTCAACATCCTCACACCACCAAGCCTTGGTTAATAGGTTTACTATTCATTCCATTGAGGATTAAATTTATAACTTTCATTATGAAAATTTAAATTGGTCTTAATATTGCTACATTTCAAAAACTAATGTTTCTTATCAGTGTTAGAAATGCTAGATTTTAATTGCAACGTGCCACATGGCAAAACCATTTCAAAATAGAAATATTTCTTCATTTTTGGACAGTAGAAGCACAGGATTCAAACACAACATAAGAGAAGACATCTATTTTAAATTTACAATGAAACTAAATTATGAAGATTTATATTTAATATTGGTGTCTCTTTTAGTTAAAGAGCAGTTATTCCTAAACCAGCTATATACCCAAATCACCACACTGAGACTAGGATTTAATTAATTAACCTAGAGCACAATGCTGGGCAATAGTTACTCCATCCTAAACTTCCGCATAGTTTCCTCCTACTCAGATTTCCCACATTATACCTGCTTTTAGTCATATCTTAGGTCTGGTTCATCTCTCCTCATGGTTCCAAGTTCTGTCCTGATGATGTCTCTCTCCCACTCCTCACACTCTCTTCCTTTCTCCTCCACTCTGAACCAGGATGCCCTCCCTACCTTATTCTTTCCACTGCACGGCTTTGGCTGGATGTTTTCCTGAAAATACAGAGAACAAATGGTGGAATGCTTACACAAACTTGAGACAGGTGATGCTTAGAATAAACATCACGACGCAATGTCCGGATTGAAACCAGATGGTGGGGTAGAGAAATCAGCATTCTAATGAACAAAGGTACAGTGTGTACACTCCACAAGAGCATTATACCAACAGAGATTAAATAAGCAGTTAGGAGAAGCAAACAAATAAATATGTGAGCCAAAAATATTAGTTAATACTAATATCTTGTAACAATGATGTATTTTAAAAGGGATTCAGCCTAATCTATCAAACATTTTGCTATCAATATGTACTGAACAGCAATAAATAATTTATCTGAATTTGTCCACAGAAAAATTCTTACTGTGATGGTTCAAATAAGAATTGCCTTCATAAGCTCATATATTTTAATGTTTGGTTTCAGTTGATGGAACTGTTAGGAAAGATTAGAAGTGCCTTGTTGGAGGAGTTTTGTCACTGGGGTAAGGGAGGTGAGGAGCTTTTGAAACCTCAAGCCCACACAAAGCCAGTCTCTCTCTCTCTCTCTCTCTCTCTCTCTCTTTCTCTCTCTCTCTCTCTCTCTCACACACACACACACACACACATATGTATGTGTGTGCCTGCAACTATTCGATCAGGTGTCAGCTCTCAGCTACCACTTCAACATCATGTTTGCCTACCTATCAACATGCTTCCCACCATGATGAATGATCATTTACTAGCCCACCAAAATTGTAACCATGCCTCCAGTTAATACTTTCTTTTATATGTTGCTTTGATTGTGGTATTTCTTCCCAGTGATAAAAAATGTAACAAAGGCAAATAAAAATTGATTTTCAAGTGGTTTGAAAGATGCATATGTCTTTATTATGAAGATGATAACAAAAAGATATCTGGTCACATTAGCTTGGGGACTCATCAGGGTGTGTTCAGGGCTTCCTTACACTGTGTTGTTGTTGATGATACTCCTAAATGTAAAGAAGAGCTGTATCACACAAGTGCGTATAAGTTACAGCAACACTAAAGTCATCAAAGACATGTTTTAGTATCATTCATAAAAAAGTTTCAGGTAAATGATGTCATGAGGCGAATCTGAACTTATAGTATTGTGAGTAGGTTTTATGATTGTAAAATGCACATGGCTCTGAAATGAAACTTCACTTAGCATAGACTCTGAGGTCTTAAAGAAAAATATTCCTAATCAGTGTCTACCAAAAATACTCACTTATTTTACTATCCCTAGCCTCAAGTTGGCCATTTATTTTTAACTTAATAAAGATCTGTTGGAAGCTCTGTTAAGGGCAGGACAAACTTGTATTATAAAGAAGGCATATTTCTCAGACATAGAATGTAGAAGCACTCACTTTGGAAAAGTTCTGTCATTTTGTAAGCTTGGATTAAGACCTCTTTGTCTAATAGGAACAATTCTAGGTGCCAAAAAGATATCACTTAGACTAAGTCTCTGCTTACCTAGAGCATATTTTCAATAGGGATCAAAGTATAAATGGGTGGCACTGGAGAAATCTAGGAGAAGTTGGCTGGTCACAGTTTTGTAGAGAACAAACAAATACGGAGAACATCACAGAAAAGAAAAAGGAATCCAGGAATTTTGAGGCACTCAATTTTTCACTCTTGCATGCAGGGAGTGTCTATTTAACAAGATGGCATTTAGGCAGATAACTCCAATGTAGGGTAGTTGTAAGTTTATTTAAGTCAGAGGAGAAAGCAAGGGCACAGATCCAATGTAAATGTGTTTGTTATGTTTCAGAATGCAGAGAGGCCCGTTAATTAGGACAGGATGAACAAAGTCAGGCAAGACAGATAAGGGCTAGCATCTAAAATTTTTGGACCAAGATTAGCAATACAAATGGAATTCCAGACCCTTGTGTTTGAAATTGTGCAATATATTAAATCATATAGCCATCATTAAATTAATGATTTTGCTCAATTGTATGTATTTCTTTGTAGTCATAAGTCCATAGTACTAAGTAGGAAATATGTTTTCTCTTTTCCATTCTCTTACCCATAATTTTAGATATGTATGTATCTTCTCCATTCTTCTCAAATATTCCTTTACCACCTTTATTCAGACAAATAAACTCTGTGTATCTACAATTACATGCATTTGTTTAATGAAAATGAACAAAATGTATAAGTTGTTTCTGACACAGGAGACTTCTCATTTTTTACCTATGGGTCTATTTTAGGAAGAGATATTTTTATACTGTATAATTGGTACCTTAAGTTACTGTGGTATTTTTGGAACATAGATTTGAAACCAATAGGAAGAAAGTTATCATCTTTCTTTTGGGGAGCATGACATGCATACGTAAGTATATATATTGTATATATTTAATTTGTTGATGTTTATTCTTTTTTTTCTTTTATTATTATTTTTTTATTAATTACACTTTATTCATTTTGTATCCCCCCATAAGCCCCTCCCTCCTCCCCTGCCGATCCCACCCTCCCTCCCCTTTCTGCATGCATGCCACTCCCCAAGTCCACTGATAGGGGAGGTTCTCCTCTTCTTTCTGATCTTAGTCTATCAATTCTCATCAAAAGTGGCTGCATTGTCCTCTACTGTGGCCTGGTAAGGCTGCTCCCCCCTCAGGAGGAAGTGATCAATGAGCAGGCCAATCAGATTATGTCAGAGGCAGTCCCTCTTCCCATTACTATGTAACCCACTTGGACACTGAACTGCCATGGGCTACACCTGTGCAGGGGTTCCAGGTCATCTCCACGAATAGTCCTTGGTTGGAGTATGAGTCTCTGGGAAGATCCCTGTATTCAAATTATCTTGTTCTGTTGCTCTGCTTGTGGAGTTCCTGTTCCCTCCAGCTCTTACTATTTCCCACTTCTTACATAAAATTCCATTCACTCTGCCCATCAGTTGGCCATCAGGCTCAGCATCTGCTTTGACAGTCTATACTGCAGAAGCTTTCAGAGGCCCTCTGTGGCAGGTTTCAAGGTTGTTTTCTGTTTTCTTCTGGCTTTCAGAGGCCCTCTGTAGCGGGTTCCGAGGTTGTTTCCTATTTTCTTTTTCTTCTGATGTCCATCCTCTTTGCCTTTCAGGATGGGGATTGAACATTTTAGTTAGGGTCCTCAACCTCATTAGCCATTAGGGAAATGCAAATCAAAACAACCCTGAGATTTCACCTTACACCCATAAGAATGGCCAAGATGAAAATCTCAAGGGACAACACATGCTGGAGAGGTTGTGGAGAAAGGGGAACCCTTCTCCACTGTTGGTGGGAATGTAAACTGGTACAACCACTCTGGAAATCAATCTGGCGCTTTCTCAGACAACTAGGAATAGCGCTTCCTCAAGATCCAGCCATACCACTCCTAGGCATATACCCAAAAGAGGCTCAAGTACACAAAAAGGACATTTGTTCAACCATGTTTGTAGCAGCTTTATTTGTAATAGCCAGAAGCTAGAAACAACCCAGATGCCCCTCAACTGAAGAATGGATGCAGAAACTGTGGTACATCTATACAATGGAGTATTACTCAGCAATGAAAAATAAGGAAATCATGAAATTTGCAGGTAAATGGTGGGACCTGGAAAGGATCATCCTGAGTGAGTTGACCCTGAAGCAAAAAGACACTCACGGTATATACTCACTCATATAAACATACAATATAGAATAAACCCACTAAAAGCTGTTGATGTTTATTCTTTGGGAGATATTTGAAGATTTAAATGATCATATTACCTTTGCAGGACTACGTGGATGCCAGCTTAAGTGATTCTAGGGGGGAAATAATCCTCACAATTAGAATATGAATTATACCTGAATAATTTCTTGTACCTTCACTTGCTGGTTTCAGGTTCTCCCGAACTTCATGTCACTCAAATTACTCTCTTCTTATTAAAGTTTCGTTTCTATATTTAAAAACTGAATCTTCCATACACACAATGTTTTCCGTATTTTTTCATTAACTTTTATACCCAATAGTATTATATGAGGATTCACATTTCCTTTACTTTACACCCTCAATAATACCTTCTATTTCTTGTCTTTTTAGTAATATCCACTGAAACAGAAGAGTGGTGATAACTAGATCAATGTGTACAGAGTTACGGTTAGGATGGATAAGTTCTCATGTCATGTTGGAAGGTAATGTGGTTATAGTTCATTCACCGTATAATTCAAAGTGACTTTGAACGGTATAACCACAAAAGCATGATGGATATGTTTGTTACTCTCATAAAACGCACACACTATAATAGCCATGTGTGTGTGTATATGTGTTGAAATATGGCATTTTACCTTAACATCCCTATAAGTTGTGTCACATACAAATAAAATATACTTTGTATGGGGAAATGCACAGACGTTTAAATATTTGTTGAAAGCCAGAGAATGGTAGTTCAGGACCCTTGAGCCCAAGTAAATGATGGGAGTATAGAGTGGCCAGTCTTTAACTACAGCTTTAGGAAATGTGGAGTTCCTCAGCGAAATTCTATCACCAAGCTCTGAATTTAATTAAGAGACCCTGCTTCATGTGGAATCATGAGAAAGATCTCTAGTATAAACCTCTGACCTTCACACATAAATACACTCATGCACGTGGGTTATCACACACATGTAAACATGGACAAATATACACAAACACAAGAAATGATTAATGAAAAACATGAAGATATTTTTGAAATATAATGTGCCTTCCCTCTAAAACTCTTGGAAAATTTACCATCACTTTACAACTGAATAGTCCATTAGGGACAAAATAAGGTGTATGAATCTATCACTATTCTCACTTAAACCACTTGATCTTCTAATATATTTAGATCTAATTTTATTATACCCAAAATCTGTTCTGTGGAGCTTGTCTAGGGATCAAGGTATAATAATTTTCTTCTGCATGTGCCCTACTTTTCTTTTTTCCTAGGCACCTTTAATGATACCCGATCATGATCATCAAGTCAAACGGAGTTGAATTTTAAATGTCAGATCGATCTTAATTTAATGTAGTAATTAAAATGACTTATAGCTCAATCACTCCCTTTTTAATCAGAGTCCCCTCCCTTGTTCTCCTTTTACTGAGTGCTTCATGCTGCATCTTTCTTTGCAGAGAAAAGGGGTAATATTGAATGGTTTCATACGGCATGCATTTCTTCAGGACGTTTACAATGTTAATAGAGAGCTGAGGCATGAATGCGTAAGAAACTTGAAATGACTATCAAATTTCAACATAATAATGAGGTTCTGAAATTCACATTTTTAGCATAGATGAGTTTAGATCAAATAGTGTCAGTTAAAGAGTTTTCAATGACAGGAACATGATCAAGTGGAAAACTTCCTGAAGGCAGTTGAAAATGTATGACTGAAACACAAATGGTTTAAAGGTAAAGATGAAACATTCTTTTACATAGAAACAGGAGGCGTTTTGAAGAAATGTATGTGAAGAAAATGCCATGAGGTACTGAAATGAAAAGTATGAAGATACCTGAGTTGTAGCGTGTAGGTAATCTTGGTTAAATAATTTTCTACTGCTGTGGCATAGCTCACTGGAGGACTCCCTCGAGAATCCCCAACTCTGTTTTCACCACTGTTAGCTGTAAAGGTAGACTTCTCTGATCAAGGTTGGAAATTGCATTTGTATTCGGGTTTAAGCATAGACCTTTAATGTGGAGCAATGTAGTATCCACTGTCCAAGGACTTACTACTTGTCCAACTCTCGAGTTTGACCAAAAAGATGCAACCAGCAAGGATTCATTCATTGCTACAGAGCAAACCTCAAATCCAGTCAGAGATTGCTTAATTATCCCTATACTTGCCATCATGTCACACAAGTGAGTGCAGCTATGGAAGTTTAGAAGAGTCAAATTTGGGGAAGGCCATTGATACATTTTTATTCCTGGTGCCTATATAGTACTTCTAACCCTGTGGTAGCCAGCAGGGACAGTGTTTCCAATTCACTTCCAGCCTGACTTTTATATTTTATAGCAAGGGGTATTATAGACAAAGAAGTAGATTTTTATCATCTAGTTCCAAGAGAGAAAAACAAAACAAAGCAAGCAAACAAACAAACAAACAAAAAACAGTAGAAAGACCTTATTTTGCTTTCAGGGCTTCTTTAATTAGCAACTTGTATATAGGTATCCCGTACTTAGAACCTGGAATTTCTTTTTGTAATCCATAGCTTATAGGCACTGCATTATTTAACAATGCAGTGCATCTCCTTTCTAACTCTCTCTTCCCCCATCTCTGTCTCTATTTTTCTCTCTGTCTCTATCTCTCCCCCTTCTCTCTTTCTTTGACTTTCTCTTAATAATTGGGTTAGGAGATAGTAAGAGTGGCCTTGCTGGAGAAAGTATGTCACTGGGCCTGGCCTTTGAGATTTCAAAATCCCAAGACAGGTCCAGTGGCTCTCTCTTCCACCTGGCAGTTGATCCAGATATAGAACTCTCAGCACCTTCTCCAGCACATCGGCTTGCATTCAGTCATGCTGATAATGCACTAAACCTCTGAAACTGTAATAAATACATAAGTAAATGCTTTCCTTTATAAGGAAGAAGAAGAAGAAGAAGAAGAAGAAGAAGAAGAAGAAGAAGAAGATAGTAGGTTAGGTTTCCATTGTTGTGCTCCCATGTATTCTTTTCTATAATGAATTTAGCTGGTTTATACAGCTATGGTCAGGTAACAAGATAACTGAGCCCAATTTAAAAGCATTTTAATTGATAATTTGATAATTTCATACACTGTATCATGAACAAACAAGGATGTGTATTTGTTTCTAAATCTTTCAGAACCATACCCAGTGATATCTTTTTAAACAAATTAGAGTAAGCTTCACTGAATCTATTCTGACACAGACTGTGAAACTGTTGATTTGTATTTTTTTATATCACTAAACTTACCATGATCTATGTCAGTAGCAATAGCAGACCATTACTTAAATAAAGAATGCAATTCTTAGGTTGATATTAGGTCAACTGAAGAAAATCTGTTGATAAGTGCTTAGGTGTGGGTTTCTCTTTTTATTGAAAAAATATCACCAGACAATGTGGTTAAATGATGAGGACCACTTCTTGGGTGACCAGCTTCTTCTCTTTTAGCCATCAATTTTCACAGATTTAGACTGTGTGTCACAAAGCCTGTGGAACCACACAGTCTTTCATGAACTGAATATGTAACAACTCTATATTCATAGTTCTCTGTGAAAGCAGAAATTTGTGGTGTATAAGTAATGCTGTGAATTTTGTACCTTGACAATCAGATTTAAATACATCCCTAGTTTCTTTTAGAACTTCTCTGTAAGGTTGTGCAATTATTCATCTACTTTCAACGTGTTTATTTTTACTTCTTAAACTGATATAATTTCGTTAAGAATTATGTACATTATGTACATTTTGGAAAATAACTAAAATTTTTGCCTATTGTATTTTTATTGATGAAGACTTTTCTGGTTATCTGTGTGTATTTATTAATGACTATTGGTTAGAACTCATTCTTTTAAATAAAATCATGCTAGATGTATTTCCACATACAAAATATTATGAGAAGCAGTTGTTTTAAATACATTAAATAAGCTTTTATTTTTATGAATAGTTTTTATTTGCTCAAAAGAATGACAATATTTATGTCAGTATAATTTATATGGAATGTTTTTCAGTATAATGTAGATATATTTGTCTTTGTCAAAAACTAGTCACTAAGTAAGTATAGGCTGTACAATTATGAAATTTATTCAAATACTGGTTTTTACAATAATTGTAACTTACAATAATAGAAAATTTGTGTCATAAGAACATTATTTCTGTCTATCCATACAATAAGAGACTCCTAAATGACTAAATCATTTACATTTTCTACTAAAGCTTTCTGCTGAAAAGAGGAGCTGTAAGGACGGCTCGGAATATAAACTGTGTACTGCCAAAGAGTAAGGATCTGACTCCCATCTCCAGCCTCAATGTAAATTCCAAGAACGTTAAGCCGTGATCCAAGTATTGTGGAGGTAGAGACAGATGGATTCATGGAGTTGGCTGCTCAGTCACGCCAGACAAACAAGTGTGATTTCTTGAAGAACTGTGTCTAAAGTAATGAGACAGGGTTATGAGGAAACACTGTTCTCACCACCCACTTACTATTCACACGCACACATGCACACCTGAAAACCTTCGTACTTGTGATCACATACATACACATGCACCTACACAGAACTTCTGAAAATGGTGTAAGACAACATTGACTGAAATTCAATAATCAAACCTCCCTTTACTCTGAAAATATTTTCTCTTATCCTTGTTTTGCCTCCTTTCTAACTTGAGACGTTAGCTTTGTAATTTAGACAAAAAAGTCCTTAGGACAGAATATCCATTTTGAAGTTGTTATTGATCACATTAAATATTAACTTTACAAATTCATGTTCTGCCTGTTTATTTCATGCTTAGTATTTGAAAGAGAATGAGATTAAAAACTATATTTGTCATTATCTTCTCATCCTTCATCATGTATAAATAAATGTGATATTTAGCCTCAATTGATTTTTAGCTCAAGGAAATGTAAATTTAGAATGGATATGAATATCCTGTATTATTTTAACCAAATCTCCATCTAGCCCCAATTTAAACTGATTGAATGTGATCTTTTTTAATCACTTCCAGAAATACCCTCCAATTTATTTTTTTAAGGACAATTATTTGTAAGGCATTCAATTCAAGTATTTTATGTCCAACTGAAGGCTTATTTTCATCTATGGTAGGTCCTGTCAGATTTGTTTTATTTAATCTGGATAGTTTCTATATTTGAATACTCCTAAATTCAATATCATATTTTACATTGTGTGTGTGGGTTATATATGAGTGTGTTGACTTTGAATACAATGTTCATGGAGATCAGATGGGCTCCTTGAGTCAGAGTAACAAACAGTTGTGAAGCCACTGAAATGGGTACTTGAAACTAAATTTGTATTTTCTTCAAGGGCATTAAATACTCTTAATAGCTCAGCATACTGAACCTTCTACCCAACCCAACTACAGTATATTAGATGGTATTCCAAAATTTATATTTCTAACAGGAACATGTTTGAATAACATTAGCATATTTAATTTGGCTAATATAATAGATTTGGACAATTGTTTTTTTTTAATCTCATAGATATAAGTGTTTCTTTTTACACCTTTTTCTCTACCTGATTATCTGAAATGCAGTCCTATTATGTTAAAGAAAATGATTACATCATCTCATCTGAAAAGACATCTCATATGGAAAGACAGAGGATGTCATATCTGTTCCATGGTTGAAAATATTCAGTCATTGAATATGGTGAAACCTCCTTTTTCCTTCTGTATATACAACACGAAATCTGAAAAAGACAGAGACTTTCATGATTTTTCGGGTCCATAAGAATTAATTTAATCAAAATAGAATGAGAAAAACTTTTGATAATCTTAGAATAAGCTATCATGTTATGAAAAACTGTGAGAGGACATGAATAAAGGCTTATGACACAAAAATATACCTAGCTCTTAGAAGCTAAGAATAACACCATGAAAACCTGAGACAAGTAATAAACTATGACATTTCCCAGTAACTGAGAAAGTTATTAGATGTTCTTCTAAACATCTATATGTGTGGAGAAAAATTCACAGAGACATATCTTGTTTATTAAAATATTTGTGCAGTTTTTGTAATTCCTAGAATTTAGCTGCAATGTGTTTTATGCTTATTTTAAATGGATTAGTGTATGTTTACTCTGTATTTTTGCAATATAACATATTATTTTCTTTATTATTTTATTTATTACAGTTTATTCACTTTGTATTCCAGCTGTGGCCCCCCTCCATTGTCACCTCCCAATAGCAACCTTCCTCCCTCTTCTCCACCCAAGCCCTTCCCCCAGTCCACTGATAAGGAAGGACCTCTTCCTCTTCCATCTGATCCTAGCTTATCAGATCTCATCAGGAATGGCTTCACTGTCTTCTGCTGTGGCCTGGTAAGGCTGCACACACCTCAGGGGGAAGTAATCAAAGAGCCAGCTACTGAGTTCATGTCAGAAACAGTCTCTGTTCCCATTTCTAGGGAACCCACTCAAAAACTAAACTGCCACGGGCTACATCTGTGCAGGGGTTCTAAGTTAACAACATGAATGGTCCTTTGTTGGAGTATCAGTTTCAGAAAAGACCCCTGTGCACAGATTTTTTGTTTCTGTTGCTCTCCTTGTGGAGCTCCTGTCGTTTCAAGATTTTTTTAAAAAAAAAATTCTTTAATAATTACACTTTATTTACTCTGTATCCCCCCTGTGGTTCCCTCCCTCCTCCCATCCCAATCCCTCCCTTCCTTCACCCTCTGCATGCATGCCCCTCCCCAAGTCCACTGATGGGGAGGTCCTCCTATCTTTCCTTCTTGTCCTAGTCAATTAGGTCTCATCAGGAGTGGCTGCATTGTCTTCTTCTGTGGCCCATTAATCATGCTTCCCCCTTAGGGGGAGGTAATTAAAGAGCAGGCCAATCAGTTCATGTCAGAGATAGTCCGTTTTCCTATTACAATGGAACCCAATTCGATATTGAACTTCTATGTGCTACATCTGTGCAGGGGTCTTAGGTTATCTCCATAAATAGTCCTTGGTTGGAGAATCAGTCTCAGGAAAGATCCCTCTGCTCAGATTTTTTGGTTCTGTAGCAACAGAGTTGCTGTTCTTGTGGAGTTCCTGTCCTCTCCAGATCTTAATGTTTCTCACTTCTTTCATCAGATTCCCTGCACTCTGCCCAGCGGTTGCCCATAAGCCTCAGCATCTGCACTGATAGTCTGCAGGGCAGAGCCTTTCAGAGGTCCTCTGTACACCAACAACACAGGCTCTAAGAGAAACAATCAATAAATGGGACCTCATGAAACTGAAAAGCTTCTGTAAAGCAAAGGACACTGTCAGAACAAAACAACAGCCTACAGATTGGGAAAGGATCTTCACCAACCCTATATCTGACAGAAGGCTAATATCCAGTATATATAAAGAACTAAATAAGTTAAACAACAAAAAATCAAATAATCCAATTAAAAAATGGAATACAAAGTTAAACAGAGAATTCTCAATAGAGGAATATCAAATGGCAGAGAACAATTAAAGAAATGCTCAACCTCATTAGCCATCAGGGAAATGCAAATCAAAATGACCCTAATATATCACCTTACACCCATCAGAATGGCTAAGATCAAAAACTCAAGAGACACCACATGCTGGAGAGGTTGTGGAGAAAGGGGAACACTCCTCCACTGCTGGTGGGAATGTAAACATGTACAACCACTCTGGAAATCAATCTGGTGCTTTCTCAGACAAATAGGAATAGCACTTCCTCAATAGCCAGCTATACCACTCTTGGGCATATACCCAAAAGAGTCTCAAGTACACAATAAGGACATTTGCTTAACCATGTTTGTAGCAGCCTTATTTGTAATAGCCAGAAGCTGGAAACAGCCCAGAGGCCCCTCAGTGGAGGAATGTATGCACAAATTGTGGTACATCTACACAATGGAATATTACTCAGCAATAAAAAACAAGGAACTCATGAAATTTGCAGGTAAATGGTGGGATCTGGAAAAGATCATCCTGAGTGAGCTATCCCAGAAGCAGAAAGATGCACACGGTATATACTCACTCATATAGACATATAACATAAAATAAACCTACTAAAATCTCTACACCTAAAGAAACTAATCAAGAGGGAGGACTCTTGCTAAAATGCTCAATTCCTATCCAGAAAGGCAAAGAGGCTGGACATCAGAAGAAGGAGAAAAGAGGGAACAAGTCAGGAGCCTGATACAGAGGACCTCTGAAAAGCTCTGCCCTACAGACTATCAATGTAGATACTGAGACTTAAGGGCAACCTTTGGGCAGAGTGCAGGGAATCATAGGAAAGAAGTAGGAAACAGTAAGATCTGGAGCGGACAGGAACTCCATAAGGAGAGCAACAGAACCAAAAAATCTGAGCACAGGGGTCTTTCCTACAACTGGTATTCCAACCAAGGACTATGCATGGAGATAACCTAAGACCCCTGCACAGATGTAGCCCATCGAAATTCATTATCCAAGTAGGTTCTATTGTGATAGGAACAGGGACTGTCTCTGACATGAACTGATTGGCCTGCTCTTTAATTACCTCCCCCTGAGGGGGAAGCAGCATTACCTGGCCACAGAAGAGAACAAGGCAGCCACTCCTGATGAGACCTAATTGACTAGGATCAGAAGGAAGGAAAAGAAGTCCTCCCCTATCAGTGGACTTGGGGAGGGGCAAACAGGTCTTTCACTTGCTTGGGTAGTGTCAACCCAAGGTACTTTATATTATTAGTGGCTATTGTGAAGGGTGTTGTTTCCCTGATTTCTTTCTCGGCCCTTTTGTCTTTGGTATATACTAGGGCTTCTGATTTTTTTGAGTTGATTTTGTATCCTGCCACTTTGATGAAGGTGTTTATCAGATGAAGGAATTCTCTGGTTGAATTTTTGGGGTTGCTCAAGTATACTATCATATCATCACTGAATAGTGACACTTTGACCTCTTCTTTTCCAATTTGTATCCCCTTCTTCTCCTTTAGTTAACTTATTGCTGTGGCTAGGATTTCAAGTACTATGTTGAAGAGATATGGAGAGAGTGGGCAGCCTTGTCTTGTTCCTGATTTCAGTGGGATTGATTTAAGTTTCTCTCCTTTGAGTTTGATGTTGGCTATAGGCTTGCTGTATATTGCCTTTACTATGTTTAGGTATGTTCTTTTTATCCCTGATCTCTCCAAGTCTTTAAACATAAATGGGTGTTGAATTTTATCAAGTGCTTTTTTTGTCATCTCAGGAGATGATCATGTGGTTTTTCTCCTTCAATTTGTTTATATGGTGGATTATACTGATGGATTTCCATGCACTAAACCACCCCTGCTTGCCTGGGATGAAGCCTACTTGGTCATGGTGGATAATACCTTTTATGTGGTCTTGGATTCAGTTTGCAAGTGTTTTATTGACTATTTTTGCATCAAATAAGACAGATAGGTCTGAAGTTTCCTTTTTTGTTGGGTCTTTGTGTGGTTTAGGTAACAAGGTGACTGGCTTCATAGAATGCGTTTGTTAATGTTCCTTCAGTTTCTACTTTGTGGAATAGTTTAAAGGGATTTGGAGTTAGCTCTTCTTTGAAGATTTGGTAGAAGTGTCCATCTGGCCCTGGACTCCTTTTTGGAAGGGAGACTTTTGTTGACTGCTTCTATTTCCTTGTCTGATCTTGATTCAGTTTTGGTAAATGGAATCTATCAAGTGTCCATTTCATTTAGAATTCAAATTTTGTGGCATATAGGCTTTTGTAGTAAGACCTAATAATTGTTTGTATTTTCTCAGTGTCTCTCATTATATCTCCCTTTTCTGTTCTTATTTTGCTGTTTGGATAGTTTCTGTCTGTTTTTTAGTTAGTTTGGTTAATGGTTTGTCTATCTTGTTGATTTTCTCAAAGAACCAGCTCTTGGTCTCACTCATTCTTTGAATTCTTTTCTTTGTTTTTTATTTTTATTTTTTTTTAATTTTATTTTATTTTTTCTCAGTGGGGTTTTATTTTTTTTTCTTATCAGTTACATTTTATTAACTCTGTATCCCAGCCGTGTCCTGATCCCTCATCCCTCCCAGTCCCTCCCTCCCTCCCTCTTCTCCAACGTGCCCCTTTCCAAGTCCACTAATAGGGGGGACCTCCTCCCCATTCATCTGATCCTGTTTTATCAGGTATCTTCAGGACTGGCTGCAAAGCCCTCCTCTGTGGCCTAACAGGAATGTTCCTCCCTTGGGGGGTAGGGAGGCCAAAGAGCCAGTCATTGAGTTCCTGTTAGAAATAGTCCTTGTTCCCCTCACTATGGGAAACCAATTGGTTACTGAGCTACCACAGGCTACATCTGAGCAGAGGTTCTAGGTTATATCCATACATGGTCCTTGGTTGCATGTCAGTCTCAGAAAAGACCCTGTGCCCAGATATATTTGGTCCTTGTGGAGCTCCTATCCTTTCCCCATCAGACTAACTCCCCTTCTTTCTATGATTTCCTGTACTCTGCCAAAGGTTTGGTCATGAGTCTTTGCTTTGAAAACACTGCTAGTTAGAGTCTTTCAAATGCTGCTAGGTATATACCAAAAGTTTGCTCAAGTACACAAAAGGGATATTTGCTCAACCATGTTTATAGCAGCTTTATTTGTAATAGCCAGAACCTGGAAACAACCCAGATGTCCATCAACGGAGAAATGGGTACAGAAATTGTGGTATTTTTACACAATGGAATACTACTCAGCAATCAAAAAGGAGGAAATCATGAAATTTTCAGGCAAATGGTGGGATCTAGAAAAGATCATCCTGAGTGAAATATCCCAGAAGGAGAAATACAAACACGGTATATACTCACTTATATAGACCTATAAGATATGATAAACATAATGAAATATGTACACCTAAAAAAGATAATCAAGAGAGCAGACATGGGGTAAGATGATCAATCCTCATTCAGAAAGACAGATGGGATGTGCATTGAACGTATGACAGGAGTCTACTGAGCGCATTTGAAAGACTCTAACTAGCAGTGTTTTCTTTGTTTTTTAAATCATTGATTTCAGCTCTGAGTTTGTGTATTTCCAATAGTCTACTCCTCTGGGTGTGTCTGCTTATTTTTTTTTATTATTATTTTCTAGGGATATTAGGTGTTAAGTTGCTTGTATAAGATGTCTCAAACTTCTTTTTTGGAGGCACTTAGTGTTATGACCTTTCCTATTAGTGTTGTTTCATTGTGTCCTGTAAGTTTGGGTAAATTGTGCCTTTATTTTCATTGAATTTTAGGAAGTCTCTAATTTCTTTTTTCATTTTTTACCTGACTCAAGTCACTGAGTAGAGAGTTGTTTAGTTTCCATGTGTATGTAGGCTTTTTGTTATTTCTGTTGTTGTTGAGGTCTAGTTTTAGGCCATGGTGGTTTGATAGGATACAAGGGATTATTTTGATCTTCTTGTATCTGTTGAGGCTTGCTTTGTGCCCAACAATGTGGTCTATTTTGGAAAAGGTTCCATGAGGTGCTGAAAAGAAGGCATACTCTTTTGAGTTTTGGTGGAAATTTCTGTAGACCTCTATTGGGTCCATTTGATTTAGGATCTCTGTAAGTGCCATTATTTCCCTATTTAGCTTTTATCTAGATGATCTGTCCCATGGTAAGAGTGAAGTGTTGAAGTCTCCCACTATTAAGGTTTTGGGATCTATGTGTGATTTAAGCTTTAATAATGTTTCATTAACAAATGCAGGTACTTTTACATTTGAGTCATAGATGTTCAGGGTGGTGATGTCTTCCTGAAGGATTTTTCCTTTCATGAGAACGAAGCTTCCCTCATCTTTTTTGATTAATTTTGGTTGAAAGTCTATTTTATTAGATATTAGGATAGCTACCCCAGCTTGTTTTCTGTGTTCATTTGCTTGTAAAACATTTTTCCAGCCCTTCACTCTGAGATAGTTTTTACCATTGTTGCAGCAGAATGTCGGATCCTGTTTCCACAGCCATTCTGTTAGTGTGTGTCTTTTTATTGGAGAGTTGAGTCCTTTAATGTTGATAGATAATAGTGACCAATGAATGTTAGTTCCTTTTATTGTGGAGTTGGTGGTGTTACTGTGTTTCTATGCTTGTTTCCTATAATTTGTTGTTGCTGTTATTGTTTTGAAGTTATCTATAACTGTGTTTTCCTGAGTGTAGTTGATTTCGGTAGATTGAAATTTTCCCACTAGTATGTAGGGCTAGGTTGCCGTGTAGATATTGTTTAAGTTTAGTTTTGTCATGGAATATTTTGTTTTCTCCATCTATGTTAATTGAAATCTTTCCTGGGTATAGTAGCCTGAGTTGGTATCTGTGCTGTCTTAGAGTCTGCATGACAACTTGCCCAGGTCCTTCTCATTTTCATAGTTTTTGTTGAGAAGTCTGGTATGATTCTGATAAGTCTACTTTTATATTTTACTTGGCCGTTTTCCCTTGTTGTTTTTAATTTTTTTTTCTTTTTTCTGTAGATTTAGTGTTTGGAGGATTGTGTGATGTGAGGAGTTTCTTTTCTGGTCTAGTCTATTTGGTGTCCTATAGGCCTCTTTTATGTTTATGGACATCTCTTTCTTTTTTAAATTTATTTTTGTTTTTATTAGTTACAGTTTATTCACTTTGTATCCCAGTTGTAGTCCCCTCCCCCATACCATCCCAATCCCACTCTCCCTCCCTTTTCTTCTCCTATGCCCCTCCCTCAGTCCAATGATAGGGGAGGTCCTCCTCCTCTTCCATCTGAGCCTAGTCTATCAGGTCTCATCAGACTGTCTTTTTTCCTCTGTACTGATAATGGTGCTCCTCCTTCAGGTGATGGTGATCAAAGAGCCAGGCCATGAATTCATGTCAAAGATGGTCCCTGCTCCTATTATTGGGAAACTCGATTGGAATGTATACAGAAATTGTGGTACATTTACACAATGGAATATTTCTCAACAATTAAAAACAAAGAAAGCATGAAATTTGCAGGCAAATGTTGGCATCTAGAAAAGATCATCCTGAGTGAGGTATCCCAGAAGCAGAAAGACACACATGGTATATACTAACTTATAAGTGGACATCTCTTTCTTTAAATTGGGTAATTTTTTTCTATATTTTTCTTGAAAATATTTTTGACCTTGGAGCCTGGAATCTTCTTTTTCATCTATTCTTATTATTCTGAGACTTCTTCTGTTCATGGCGTCCTTTATTGTTTGGATGTTTTCTGTTTGGGATGTTTCCGATTTTACTTTTTCTTTGAGAGATGTATCAATTTCTGCATGTGTTTCTTCAGCACCTGAGATTCTCTCTTCCATCTCTTATATTCTGTTGGTGATAATTTCCTTTGTGGTTCCTGATCCTTTCTCCAAATTCTCCAGCTCCAGGGTATTCTCAGTTTGTGTTTTCTTTGATTCTAATTCTGTTTTCATGCCTTGTACCATTCCCTTATCTGTTTGAATGTGGATTTCTGTCTTTCCATGATGGCTTGTATTTTTGTTTGTTTTCTCTCTATATGGATCTTGTGGATCTACATGTGCTTCTATTTTTTCAGCTGTATTTGCCGTATTTCTTTGAGACCTTTGTTCATCTCCTCTTTATGTGCCTCTAATAACTGGATAAGTATAGATTTAAGATCATTTTCCTGTGTTTCCTATGAATTAAAATATCCATTGAATTTTGGTGTTGCTGGTAAAGCCCTGATGTCTTGATTTTTGTTGGATGTGCTCTCACGATGACCGTTAGCCATCTGTGTATCTGTAACCTTGGCTGTTTGTTCCTGGAGTCTGTACTTCAGACTAGCTCTATATGTCTCTGGTGTCTGAAGTATTCTTCAGGAAGATGAGAGGTCCACAGGTTCAAGATGGATATTGGTATTTAAACTGCAGCTAAGGGAGGAATGTTGCCGGCTTATGTGTGCAATCTTAGGCATGTGCGTGGAAGTGTGCCTTGAAACACAGGGTGCTAGAGCACATAGGTGCCTGGAAAGGTGGATCATAAGAGCGGGAGAACATGTTGGCTCATGCCCATGTACCTGAATACCTCAGTGGCCTACAGACATGTCATATTTTCCTCCTGGTATTCAAATCCTTCTGGGCTCCAGGAATTGTTTGCCTGGACTCCATTGGCAGACCCACCAAACAGGGGCTCTAATGTTGAGAATGCTGTCCCAAGGACCCCTCTGCTGTCCCACAGTGGAGTTGTGGGTGGGAAGGATCCAATGTCTGACTGCTAGGGTAAATGGACCCTGGATCTGGGGCTCTGCATGCACTCACTTGAGGAAGCACTCACTCACTTACAGGCCTACTTGGAAAGCACAGGGGTTCCCTCTGTTCTATACTCTCAGATTTAGGCCCACAGGGTCAAATGAGACTGTTGGAGATCTTTCAGCTCAGTGGTGTCCACTGTTTGTCTGCAAGTAAAGGGAGACCTTTACTTGCGGCAGCTACCTCTGCCTTCTCAGTCACTGAGCAGGGAGATTCTTCTTGGGGCAACCACTGCCACCTCCACAGAGCAGGGAGGAGAGTGCTTGGGGCAGGGGAAGGACGGGGGGGGGCGGATATTCTCTGCTTTCAGTCCCTGGAGACATCCGTGGGTGACTTGGATCCAAGCTGCCCCAGCTCATGGGTTGTCGCCTCTCACCCAGGAAGCCTCAGTGTCGACAATCTGGCCTCAGTTGCCCTTGCACTCATCCATTTTGGAGTTTCGGATCCTGTGCACTTCAGATAAGGTGCGTCCTGGTCACTACCGCCTTGAGCTCCCCCACATACTATTTTCAATGTATCAGTCTTAATGCTAACAATATAACCATGTTCCAATTTCGAAGGGAAATAACTCACTCATAGGAGCTAAAATTTCCATTAATTATAAATGTCTTGGTATGGCCAATGTACTTGTGTGATACTGGGGATGTTGTAAAAGTTGTAGCTTATTATCAAGCCTTGACTGTAACTAGTTCCACCAAAAAAAAAAAAAAAAGAAGATAATGTTAGCTTTCATAAAAATCTATGCAATAGTGTTCCTGCCCAGGGAAGAGAATAAGGAAGAAATAGATAAGGAACACATTCGACCATAATTAAATGAGAAAAAAAAAAGTGCTAGGCGAGCCACAGAAACAGCATTCCTCGCTGGTAACACAGAGCCCAAAACAGCTGGAGGCTATGTTGATTACTTCACAAAATAACTGAGCCATCATAGTAAGACTAGGGAATGGTAACAATGAGACTTCCTTCTTTAGTAGGAAGAATTAATCCTCATTGCAACAGAGACAACCTTGCTATCCAGGAAGCTTGAGAAAGCCAAATTAGAGTTTATTGAGAGAATGAAGACTTTTTTGAGCAAGTTTGGCTTACTCTTTATTGAAGAAGCTTATTTTCATATAGTGTTCATGCCCTCCTACATTTATTTACCTTCTTATCTTAGACTCACATTAATTTTAAAAATGCACACACACACACATTCAAACAAACAAGGAGACATTTGTGTGTGTCATCTTAAAAGGAGTTTTTTAAAACAAAGAAACAAAAATGTGGTTCTTACTCAATATCTTTTATATATCTCATATATATGTATATATGTATATATTTATTTCCATGAGATTTATGATATATATATATCATAATAAATGCTATTTTGGGGAAAACACAAACCTGAAATAAACTATAGACAGAAAATATTAAATTCACAACTCTTCCTCATTTCAGATTACAGAAGAAAAGAAAGTTATATTTTTTCTTCCACAATTTTAAGCATATTCAAAAGTTTTTGTCTATTCTTGAGATATTTTTCATACATGCCAGCTGTCTTAGTGAGGGTCGCATTGCTGTGAAGAGACACCATGATCAGGGCAACTCAGATAAAGAAAACGTTTGAATGGGATGGCATTTAGAGGTTTAATTCCTTACATGGCAGGAAACATGGCAGTTTGCAGACAGTCATGGTGCTGGAAGAAGCCAACAGTGCTGCTTCTGCTTGAGCTTCCAAGACCTCAAAGCCTGTCCATTAATGATGAACCTTCTCCAACAAAGCTACACTTCCTCCAACAAGGTCACACCTCCTAATAGTGCCATGCCTTATGGGGGCAAACTTTGTTCAAACCACATCAGCCATAAGCACCTGCAAAGATGAAGAGACTGCTTTTATTTAACATGTTAGAAGCATATCACTGTCTTAAATCATTTTCGTTTTCTCCGGTGCATCATCTTCCACTGTTAGAGCTCAGGTAATTCCCAGGACTCTATTAAGATAGTGGACTCTGAGCTGCAGACCCGCTGTATAAGCCATAGTGTTATTCCATTAGTTATTATTTGTTATTCTGATAGCCACGCCCACGTGAAGTAGAAGGAGGAAGGAAATGTGCACCAAGTCAACAGATTACAGATTGAAAATATTTGGAAATTAATTGTACTTTAAGCATGTGCACTTGTTCCCAGTTGTAGTATTCTTTAAAATATATTGTACATTTTTCTTTTTAAAATGAATTTATTGTTACTATTATTAATTACCATTTATTCACTTTGGATCCCAGCTGTAGCCCCCTCCTTCATATCACTCTTCTTTCCCTATGCCCCTTCCTTAGTCCATTGATAGAGGAGGTCCTCCTCCTCTTCTATCTGACCTAGCTTATCAGGTCTCATCAGGACTGGCTGCATCATCTTCCTCTGTGTCCTGGCAAGGTTGCAATCCCCAGGGTGATGTGATCAAAAAGCCAGAGCTGGCCACTGAGTTCTGTCATAAACAACCACTGTACCTCTTACTAGAGGGCTCACTTGGAAGCTGAGCAGCCTATGGGCTTCCTCTGAGCAGGGGTCTAGGTCCTCTTATGAATGGTCCTTTGTTGGAGTATTGGTCTCTGCAGGCCCCTTGGGCCCAGGATTTTTTTTAAGGAATGCATAGTGTGTTATATATTTTTATATATACAGTTTATATATACAATTTACACTATATTATGAACAACTTAAGCCAAGATTTTATATTCAGTGACTTCTGAAACCAATCCTTCATGGACACCTTTGCATGTACTGGATCAAAGAACTTAAAGGTAAGTTAAAAACTGTTTTTTGGTTTTTTTTTTGTTTGTTTATTTTTTATAACACGAAAACTGTATGTTTTCTGTATGTCCAAGGACATACAGAAAACCAATAAAAGAGAGACCAGGAGACCTTCAGTTCAGGTATCAGTGAGTAGTGTCAGCTCTGTTAATGTGCCTACCATGTTTCATAGTGGATGCAAGGAGTAGAAGACCACTTTTACACTAGCACCAAGAATTGGTCATTTTGGTGAGGTTTGGAGATGTGAGAGTTCACAAGGCTTACATAGAACTAAAGGAAGACATGTAAAATACTTCAAACACATTACAGCAGAGGGACACTCAGCTGAAGTGTTAAGTGTCTTTTTTAAATATTGCACTTATTAGATGACCTGACCAGTTTTACTGAAAGGATTATGCTTGTTTTTCTTTTTGAACTTTATAGAACATGGTCATTATTCATTGAAATTCAAGGCTTGCCTGGAAACCTTCACTGAGGTGTTTTCAGATAACTTCAACTCAGAAAGTTTCTCTCAATTTTGCCTCTAGGTCCTGACTTAAAAGACATTTATTTGTAAAACAATCGTGATATATTTACTTTGCCATTTTATTTTATAGCTTTTTTATTGGTATCCCTTGGTAATATTTGAATCTACTGTTCATAGTGAATTTTTATTTTGTTCATTTTTTCAAAATAAAAATTGTCTTTCACATGTGGATTTATTTAAAAAATGTCTTTTCTGAATCGTTATGATTTTAAAAGATTGAAATAACTTTAAATATTTTTCCAGTTGATACTCTTTATAGGACATACCACTCCACAGAGCTTGTGCATTCCTAAAATGCAACTATTATATTTTGTTCTCATAATGTCTGACTCTCATTTCCTTTATCTGAATTTTGCCATGAAGTATTTTATTTTTTGTATTTAATAATTAATCATGTGACAATATAGCGGTTAGTGCATATTATACTTCTTAAAAGGTGCATAATCTTTATTCTGTATGTGTGCAAAGATCTTGGTTTGCATGTGTACTGGTGAAAACATTCTCTAATCACATGATCCAGACCATCCAGTTTGAAACTACAAGTGCTGCCTGGAGTACTTGAGAGCCTTTTCTCTGCAGGGATTGTCGGTAGCCTATGCCTCATCGTTGCCAGGAGCAATTCCTTACAACCACTACATTGAGATTCACAGAAACTCACACGCTTTAAGGCCTCTGTATAGTCAAACATCGCTCTGGGGACATTTACAGAGGGTTCAATTCAAACATGCTGATCAGATCTTCCAAATCACAACCAGATACCCTTCTCCCAAATCCATAACCATGATTTGCAGGTTTGTTCAGTTCTTCTAAACACTGTTGTTTAGGAAACTAAAATGACTCCTTTGCTTTTCTAGAATTCATGAGTTAACACTGGGCTACCATTTTGAATGCCCTTATTGATATTATTATATTCAACCCTAATATTTTAAATGGTTACCTAGTCAAAAAAAAAAAAAAACCTTAAGATTAAATAACATAGAACAACAGTAATGACATCTGCTCTAAATTCAATTTATCATATATAATGTGAAAAAACTTCATGTTACTTCATATTTAGCATAAAATACATCACACTTTATAATATAAACAAATGTTTGTTAACTTATAGGTAATCAAATGTTTTGATTCCTCTGTTATTTCATTATCATTTATGTTAGCATATAAACATGTACATTCTTATATATACATAAATACAAATTGGAATTCATTTTTAAAATTAATATTGCAGATGTTACTCTGCATTATTTTATTCACATAACCATATTCAAATGTTGCCATTTATATTTAAATTTTTTTCTCTGAATAAATATTTGATTCAGATTTAAAATTTTGAAAAAAAAAACTATGTCTGTTATGTTCATGACAAAGTCTGGGGGCGGGGCCAAGATGACGACTAGCACACACAGTTTCTGAGCTGTGGACACTCTGAACACCTGAGTTGGTGAGTGGACAAACGTCTGAAGCCAGGGAAATGACTTGAGTGAGGCTTTCTAAAGGACAGGGAATATCACATGAGGTGAGAACTTTGGTCTCAGGTCACCCCGCCCCCGACACCCCAGGACTTGTTTGGGGAAGGAGAGAAACTATCCTTTGATCTCCTGGCACTCCTCTTCCCCACCCTCCACAACCCTCCTCCTCAGCACAGCTCACCAAGGTTCTCAGCTCAGAGCTAACTGCCTGGAGTCTTTAGTGGCTCAGGTGGAGCTCCTAGCCCCTTAGCAGCAACTCCCAGAGGTACCAGTCTTGAAGTCCCAGACCCACAGCAACATCCTCCCAGGGTCCCAGGTATGCTAGCCCCCATACTGTCTCCGCAAGGTCGCTCAGCCACTGACTGTACAGCTGCCCAATCCCTCAGTGACAGATATACCCACCAAAGACAAGCAGAAACACCATACAAGCTAGGCACACCAGGCGCTGGGCCTCCCAGGATTGGAGAGCATAGTAGAGGGCCCGAAGGAATTCCCAGAGGCATCTGGATCAGCATCCCAGTCTCCAGCTGCAGCTGGACTTCCTAAACTGGTGGCTGCAGCAGCACTGAACTGGCAGAGCAAGTCAGTCCTCCTGCAGACCAAGCAGGGCCAAACCAGAGAGCAGAGAGCCCGGATACCCGATCCCTGCTGATGTGACCTGCTTGAGAGTGACTGTGCTTTTGAGTATCTGCAGAGCCCCAGATCCAGGGTCCTTCTAAAATAGAAGCCAGACATCGGACCCCTCCCACCCACATACTGACTGTGGGAGAAGGAGGGTCACTTGGGATATTGAAGCCCCTTCTCTGCGGGTCCAACTGAGGACTAAAGGCAGTTAATGCTGGAAATTGCACCTTGACCATCACCAGCGCCTGCTACATACAAATAACCCCCTAGAAGCCTGCAAGGCAGAGCCCCTACCACACACTCAAGGGTTCAACATTCTTTATCACTTTGTGCCTCAAGACACACTTCCACGCACACTTCCACACACACACACACACACACACACACACACACACACACCTGCATTTGCCATTTTGCACCAGTGTACTTTTATCCCACAGCTAGTGCACTAACAAACACTGAGGCCAAGGGACCTCTCTCAGCTTCCTGAAGAACTCTCCAGATGCCAGAGAGACAGTACTAGTCTGAACTGCAGAATTCAGAAACAAACAGATAAGCCAATGGTCAGGGGTAGGCGAAAGAACACATCCAACAATATCTAATGGCAGAGAAACACTTAAAGAAATGCTCAACCTCATTAGCCATTAGGGAAATGCAAATCAAAACAACCCTGAGATTTCACCTTACACCCATCAGAATGGCCAAGATCAAAAACTCAAGGGACAACACATACTGGAGAGGTTGTGGAGAAAGAGGAACCCTCCTCCACTGCTGGTGGGAATGTAAACTTGTACAACCACTCTGGAAATCTATCTGGTGCTTTCTCAGACAACTAGGAATAGCGCTTCCTCAAGACCCAGCTATACCACTGCTAGGTATATACCCAAAGTTTGCTCAAGTACACAAAAGGGATATTTGCTCAACCATGTTTATAGCAGCTTTATTTGTAATAGCCAGAACCTGGAAACAACCCAGATGTCCATCAACGGAGGAATGGGTACAGAAATTGTGGTATTTTTACACAATGGAATACTATTCAGCAGTCAAAAAGGAGGAAATCATGAAATTTGCAGGCAAATGATGGGATCTAGAAAAGATCATTCTGAGTGAAATATCCCAAAAGGAGAAAGACAAACAAGGCATATACTCGCTTATATAGACCTATAAGATATGATAAACATAATGAAATCTATACACCTAAAAAAGATAATCAAGAGAGCAGACACTAGGTAAGATGATCAGTCCTCATTTAGAAAGATAGATGGGATGTGCATTGAACGTTTGACAGGAGTCTACTGCAGAAGGCATCTGAAAGACTCTACCTAGCAGTATTTTCTTTTTTCTTTTTTTTCCAGGTTTTTTTTTAATTTTATTTTTCTCATTAGTTACATTTTGTTAATTCTGTATCCCTCATTCTCTCCCCAGTCCCACCCTCCCTCCCTCATCTCCTCCCTGCCCTTTTCCAAGTCCACTGATAGGGGAGGACCTCCTCCCCTTTCATATGACTCCGTTTTGTCCGATATTTTCAGGACTAGCTGCAAAGTCCTCCTCTGTGGCCTAACAGTACTGCTCCTCCCTTGGGAGGTGGGGAGGTCAAAGAACCAGTCATTGAGTTTCTGTTAGAAATAGTCCTGGTTCCCCTTACTATGGGAAACCAATTGATTACTGAGCTATCACAGCAGATACTAAAACTCATATCCAAACCTTCATCAGAGTACAGGGAATCATATGAAAGAAGGGGAGTTAGTATGATGGGGAAAGGATAGGAGCTCCACAAGGACCAAATATATCTGGGCACAGGGACTTTTCTGAGACTGACATTCAATCAAGGACCATGTATAGATATAACCTAGAACCTTTGCTCAGATGTAGCCCGTGGTAGCTCAGTAACCAATTGGTTTCCCACAGTGAGGGGAACAAGAACTATTTCTAACAGGAACTCAATGGCTGACTCTTTGACCTCCTCACCCCCCAAGGGGCGAGCAGTCCTATTAGGCCACAGAGGAGGACTTTGCAGCCAGTCCTGAAGATATCTGATAAAACAGGGTCAGATGAATGGGGAAGAGGTCCCCCCCATCATTGGACTTGGAAAGGGGTAGAGTGGAGATGAGGGAGGGAGGGTGAGATTGGGAGGGAATGAGGGAGCAGGATACAGCTGGGATACAGAGTTAATAAAATGTAACTGACAAGAAAAAAATAAAATTAAAAAAAGTTTAAAAAAAAAAAGAACACATCCAACATAAATCAGGACATCATGACTTCACCAGCAACCCCAAAATTGATGGACACTCCAATTCATCAGAAGCACAGGAAAATGCCTTTAAAGCTATACTTACCCAATTATTTGAGGATTATAAAGAGGAAACAAACAATTCTCTCAGAGCAATAGCCATGCAAATTCAGACAGTTAAAGAAGATATGAACAAATCTATCAAAGATTTGGCCAGCCAATTGGAGGTAAAGAAAGAGGAAATAGACAAAATTCTTAAAGAAACACAGGCAAACATAGTCAAACAAATAGAGGCACAAGTAGAGATACAATTAGTGGCATATAGAAAGGAAATGAACAAAAAAATAAAAACCATCGTAGAAAGACAGGAATCCACATTCAAACAGATGAAGGAAATGGTGTAACAGAATTAGAATTAGAATCAATAAAGAAAACACAAACTGAGAAAACCCTGGAGCTGGAGAACCTGGAGAAAAGATCAGGAACTACAAAGGTAAGCATCACCAACAGAATACAAGAGATAAAAGAGAGAGTCTCTGGAGCTGAAGATAAAATCACAGAAATTAATACTTCTCTCAGAGAAAAAGTAAAATCAGAAAAGTCCCAAACACAAAATATCCAAGAAATCAAGGATGCCATGAAGAGATGAAATCTAAGAATAATAGGAATAGAAGAAAAAGAAGATTTAAGGATCCAAAGTCCAGAAACTATTTTCAAGAAAATCACAGAAGAAAATTTTCCCAACTTAAAGAAAGAAATGTCCATAGATATACAAGAGGCCTATAGAACACCAAATAGACTAGACCAGAAAAGAAACAATCACATCACATCATAGTCAAAACTTTAAATCTATGAAACAAAGAAAAGATATTAAAAGCAGCAAGGGAAAAAGACCAAGTAAAATATGAAGGTAGACCTATCAGAAACACACCGGACTTCTCATCAGAAACTATGAAAGCCAGAAGGGCCTGGGCAGGTGTCATGCAGACTCTAAGAGACCACAGATGCCAACCCAGACTACTATACCCTGCAAAGCTCTCAATCAACATAGATGGAGAAAACAAAATATTCCATGACAAAACAAATTTATGCAATATCTACACAGGAAACCATCCATACATAAGATAGTAGAAGGAAAACTCCAATCCAATGAAAACAACTTCACCCAAGAAAACATAGCATACAGATAATATCCCAACAAAAATTAAAAGAAAACAAGCGATGAAACACAGTAAGACTACCGACTTCAATATAAAAGGAACTAACGTTCATTGGTCACTATTATCTATCAACATCAATGGACTCAACTCTCCAATAAAAAGACACAGACTAACAGAATGGGTGCGGAAACAGGATCCAACATTCTGCCTCATCCAAGAAATGTACCTCTGCAACAAAAATAAACACTACCTTAGGGTAAAGGGCTGGAAAAATATCTTTCAAACAGACCCAGAAAACAAGGTGGGGTTGCTATCCTAATATCTAATAAAATAGACTTTCAACCAAAATTAATCAAAAAAAGATGAGGAACAATTCATTCTCATCAAAGGAAAAACCCATCAAGAGAACACCACAATTCTGAACATTTATGCCCCAAATACAAGAACACCTACATTCATAAAGGAAACATTATTAAAACTTGAATCACACATCAATCCCAACACCTTAATAGTGGGAGACTTCAACAACCCACTTTCAGCAAGGGACAGATCATCTAGACAGAACTCTAATAAGGAAATAAAGGCACTTACAGAGGTCCTAAATCAAATGGAACTAATAGATGTCTACAGAATTTTCCACCCAAACTCAAAAGAGTATAACTTCTTTTCAGCACCTCATGGAAGCTTCTCCAAAATAGAGCATATAGATGGACACAAACCAAGCCTCAACAGATACAAGAAGATTGAAATAATACTCTGTATTTTATCAGACCACCATGAACTAAAGCTGGACCTCAACAACAATGGAATTAGAAAAAAGCCTACAAGCACATGGAAACTGAACAACTTGCTGCTCAGTGACAGCTAGATTAAGGAAAAAATACAGAAAGCAATTGAAGACTTCCTAGAATTCAATGAAAATGAAGGTACAAGATACCCTAATTTACTGGACACAATGAAAGCAGTGCTCAGAGGAAAACTCATAACACTAAGTGCCTTCAAGAAGAAATTTGTGACATCTCATACAAGCAACTTAATGGCATAGCAACAAAAAAAGCAAATACACCCAAGAGGAGAAGACAGCTGGAAATAATCAAACTCAGAGCTGAAATCAATCAATTATAAACAAATAAAACTATTCAAAGAATTAATGAAACCATGAGCTGGTTCTTTGAGAAAATCAACAAGATAGATAAACCTTTAGCCAAACTAACTAAAAGGCAGAGAGAAACTATCTAAATCAGCAAAATCAGAAATGAAAAAGGGGATATAACTATAGACAGTGAGGAAATCCAATCATTAGGTGGTACTACAAAAGGCTATATTCCACAAAATTTAAAAATATAAAAGAAATGGACAATTTTCTTGATAGATTTCATCTACTAAAATTAAGTCAAGATCAAGTAGAAAGATTGAATAATCCTATATCCCCCAAAGAAATAAAAGCAGTCATCAACAGTCTCCTTTCCACAAAAAGCCCAGGGCCAGATGGATTCAGTGCAGAATTCTACCAGATCTTCAAAGAAGTCCTAACTCCAATTCTCTCCAAACTATTCCATAAAATAGAAATAGGAGGAAGATTACCAAAATCATTCTATGAAGCCACAATTACCTTGATACCTAAACCGCACAAAGACCCAACAAAAAAAGAGAACTTCAGATTTATCTCTCTTATGAACATTTATGCAAAAATACTCAATAAAATACTTGCAAACCGATTCCAAAAACACATCAAAGATATGATCCATGATGACTAAGTGGGCTTCATCCCAGGCATGCAATGGTGGTACAACATAGGGAAATCCATCAATGTAATCCATCTTATAAACAAACTTAAGGAGAAAAACCATATGATCATCTCCTTAGATGCTGAAAAAGCATTTGACAAAATCCAACAACCATTCATGTTTAAAGTCTTGGAGAGATCAGGGATACAAGGCACATACCTAAACATAGTAAAGGCAATATACAGCAAGCCTATAGCCAACATCAAACTCAATGGAGAGAAACCTAAATAAATCCCACTGAAATCAGATACAAGACAAGGCTGCCCACTCTCTCCATATCTCTTCAACATAGTATTTGAAGTCCTAGCTAAAGCAATAAGACAACTAAAGAAGATCAAGGGGATACAAATTGGAAAAGAAGAGATCAAATTGTCACTATTCACAGATGATATGATAGTATATATGAGTGACCCCAATAATTCAACCAGAGAACTCCTACAGCTGATGAACACATTTAGCAAAGTGGCAGGATATAAAATCAACTCAAAAAAATCAGAAGCCCTCATATATACCAAAGACAGAAAGGGCCGAGAAAGAAAATCAGGGGAACAACACCCTTCACAATAGCCACTAATAACATAAAGTACCTTGGGGTGACACTATCCAACCATGTGAAAGACCTTTTTGAAAAAAAAAAAAAAAAACTTTAAGTCTCTGAAGAAAGAAATTGAAGAAGATATCAGAAGTTGGAAAAATCTCCCGTGCTCATGGATTGGTAGGATTAACATTGTGAAAATAGCCATCTTGCCAAAAGCAATCTACAGATTCAAGGCAATTCCCATCAAAATACCAACTCAATTCTTTACAGACCTTGAAAAAATGATTCTCAACTTCATATGGAGAAACAAAAAACCCAGAATCTCCGAAATGTTCCAGTACAACAAGAGATCATCTTGAGGTATCTCCATCCCTGATCTCAAGCTGTACTACAAAGCAATAGTAATAAAAACTATACGATATTGGCATAGGAACAGAAAGGAGGATCAATGGAACTGAATAGAAGACCGAGAAATAAACCCACAAAGCTATGAATACTTGATTTTTGACAAAAAAGCCAAAACCATTCAATGGAAAAAAGACAGCATCTTCAACAAATGGTACTGGTCCAACTGGATGTCTACATGCAGAAAAATGAAAATAGATCTATAATTATCACCCTGCACACAACTAAAGTCCAAGTGGATCAAAGACCTCAACATAAAACCAACTACTCTTGGTTAGAAGAAAAAGTAGGGATGAGCCTTAAACACATTGGCACAGGAGACAACTTCCTGAACAGAACACCAACAGCACAGGCTCTAAGAGCAACCATCAATAAATGGGACCTCATGAAACTGAAAAGCTTCTGTAAAGCAAAATACACTGTCATCAGAACAAAACGACAGACTATAGACTGGAAAAGAATCTTCACTAACCCTATATCTGACCGAGGGCTGATATCCAGCATATATAAAGAACTAAAGAAGTTAAAAGGCAGTAAACCAAGTAATCCAATTAAAAAATGGGGTACAGAGCTAAACAGAGAGTTCTCTGTAGAGGAATATAGAATGTCAGAGAAACACTTAAAGAGATGCTCAACATCCTTAGCCATCAGGGAGATGAAAATCAAAATGACCCTGAGATTTCACTTTATACCCATCAGAATGGCTAAGATGAATAACTCAAGTGACAACACATCCTGGAGAGGTTGTGGTGAAAGGTGAACATTCCTCCGTTGCTGGTGGGAATGTTAAAGTGTACAACCACTTTGGAAGTCAATCTGGCACTTTCTCAGACAATTAGGAATAGTGTTTCCTCAAGACTCAGCTATACCTACTAGGTACATACCCAAAATTTGCTCAAGTACACAACAAGGACATTTGCTCAACCATGTTTGTAGCAACTTTCTTTGTATAGCCAGAACCTGGAAACAACTCAGATGTCTACCAATGGAGGAATGGATACAGAAATTGTGGCATTTTTACACAATGGAATACTACTCAGCAATCAAAAAAGAGGAAATCATGAAATTTGAAGGCAAATTGTGGGATCTAGAAAAGATCACTCTGAGTGAGGTAGCCCAGAAGGAGAAAGACTCACATGTTACATAATAACTTATATAGACCTATAAGATATCATAAACTTAATGAAATCTATACACCTAAAGAAAATAAACAAGAAAGAAGACCCAGGGTAAGATGATCAATCCTCACTTAGAAAGACAAATGGGAGGTGCATTGGATGTAGGAGAAAAAAAGTAACAGGACAGGAGCCTACTGCAGAGGGCCTCTGAAAGACTCTACTTAGCAGTGTATCAAAGCAGATACTAAGACTCATAACCAAACCTTCGGCAGAGTTCAGGGAATCATATGAAAGAAGGGGAGTTAGTATGACGTCGAAAGGATAGGAGCTCCACAAGGACCAAATATATCTGGGCACAGGGGTCTTTTCTGAGACTGATACTCCACCAAGGACCATGTATGGTTATAACCTAGAACCCCTGCTTGGATGAAGCCTGTGGTAGCTCTGTAACCAATTGGTTTCCCATAGTAAGGAGAACAGGGACTATTTCTGACAGGAACTCAATGGCTGGCTCTTTGACCTCCCTACTCCCCAAGGGAGGAGCAGTCCTGCTAGGCCACAGAGGAGGACTTTTTAGCCAGTCCCAAAGATACCTGATAAAACAGGGTACGATTAAAGGGGAGGATGTCCTCCCCAAGCAGTGGACTTTGAAAGGGGCAGGGAGGAGATGAATGAGGGAGGGTGGTTTTGGGAGGGAATGAGGGAGTGGGATACAGCTAGGATACAGATTTAATAAAATGTAACTAATAATAAAAAGAAAAAATAGAAAAGAAAATGTCTGACAAAATATGAAAGCCAAAAATATGCATGCACTTGTTTATAACATGTTAAAAGTGCTTGAAGCCCAACATGGACACATAACAGATGGTTTCAACATAATGGCTCTTCCTTAAAAATATCAATGTAATGTTTTTTAGTGCTGAAATAAAACATTTTGTATCACATAATGTGAATTCTTGTGTTAAATTCAAGAACAGATTTGCCATACAAAATTCATAGCATGACTCAATGTTTTATTAATAAATATTTATTCATCAAGATTGTGTGACAATTATAAATATCTATACACAGAACACTGGGGTCCCTGATTTCATACAAAAAACACTATGGGTCATAAAGGACAGATAGATGATGATATAATAGTACCATGATGTTTTTATTATTTACAGTATATTCACTCTTTATCTCAATTGCAGCTTCCTTCCTCATCTCTTTCCTCCCTCTTCCCTCTCTCCTAGTCCATTAATCAGGCCAAGTAACATATAAAGGCATGATTCACTTTTCTATGTATCTTGATTTTATAATATTGTAATAAGAGAGCTGGAAGAGAAAACAGCAATCAGGGGATCATTTCTAGGATGAGCCAGAAACCTAGGGCAAAGCAAAACATCTAGAAATCTATGGGAGTGAATCTAGGAACAGGAGATATGGAATCTGAAATAGCTATCTCCTGTAACCAGGTAAGACTTTCAATGGAGGGATGGGGACACCAACTCACCCACAAACTTTCAACCCAAAATTTGGCATCCCTACAAGAGGTGCAGGGAACAGAAATCGAGGGCATAACCAACCAATGACTGGCCCCACTTTTGGCACATCCCATGAAAGAGAGCCATCCCTGACACTATTAATGATATTCTATTATACTTTCAGACACAAGCCTAGTAAACTGTCCTTTGAGGGGCCTCACCAATCAGCAGATGGAAAGAGATTCAGAGATCCACATGCAAACATTAGTGGGAGCTCAGGGAACATCATGGAGGAAGAGAAGGAACTATTAAGGAGCCAGAGAGGACAAGCACGCTATGAAGAAATTATAGACTCAACTAACCTGAGCCCAAAGTCGCTCACAGATACTGATACCTCTACCAAAGAGCATGCATGGAATGGACCTAGGCTTCCTAAACATACATTGCAGATGTGCATCTTGGTCTTTATGTGGCTCCTCTAACAGCTGGAATAGGGTCTGCCTTTGATTTTGTTCCATTCCTTTGGATCCCTTTACCCTTAAATGGACTGCCTTTCTTTTTTTTTTTTAATTTTATTTTTATTTTTAGTTACAATTTGTTAACTCTGTGTCCCAGCTGTATCCCGCTCCCTCATTCCCTCCCCCTCCCCAACTCCCTCCCTGGTCTCCTCCCTGCCCCTTTCCAAGTCCACTGATAGGGGAGGACCTCCTCCCCTTTCATTTGACCCTGTTTTATCAGGTATCTTCAAGGCTGGCTGCAAAGTCCTCCTCTGTGGCCTAACAGGACTGCTCCTCCCCTGGGGGGGGGGGAGGACAAAGAGCCTGCCCTTGAGATCCTGTTAGAAATAGTCCTTATTCCCCTTGCTTTGGAAAACTACTTGGTTACTGAGCTACCACGGGCCACATCCCAGCAGAAGTTCTGTGTTATATCCATAGATGGTCCTTGGTTGAGTGTCAGTCTCAGAAAAGGCCCTGTGCCCGGATATATTTGGTACTTGTAGAGCTCCTATCATTTCCATATCATACTGCCTTTCTATCCTAAGTAGGAGAAGATGTTCTTAGTTCTATTGTGACTTGATATCAACTGAGGCTAGTTGATATCCATGGGAGAATTTTCCTTCTCTGAGGAGAAAGGGAGCAAGGAGGCAGGTATGAATGCAGAAAGGGAAGGTGTGAGGGATTGGGAAGAGAGGAAGAAGGGAAAGATGCTTTGGGGATGTAAGTAAAATAATTAATTAATTAATGAAAAAATTAAGAGGCAGGACTTTTAAATTCATAGTTAAATATTATATAAAGTATTAAAATAGGAATATTGAAATTGTACTGAATTGTCAAAAATATAAGGGGTTAGATACAAAAGTTAAAATGTATATTTTTCATATATGATGTTTTCCTTTTTGAAAATTTATTTATTTATTTATTTATTTATTTATTTATTTATTTATTTATTTATTTTTATCCTTCTTTTTTAATTTTTCTTTTTAGTTACAATTTGTTAACTCTGTGTCCCAGCTGTATCCTGCTCCCTCATTCCCTCCCCCTCCCCAACTCCCTCCCTGGTCTCCTCCCTGCCCCTTTCCAAGTCCACTGACAGGGGGGGACCTCCTCCCCTTTCATTTGACCCTGTTTTATCAGGTATCTTCAAGGCTGGCTGCAAAGTCCTCCTCTGTGGCCTAACAGGACTGCTCCTCCCCTGGGGGGGGGGGTGTCAAAGAGCCTGCCCTTGAGATCCTGTTAGAAATAGTCCTTGTTCCCCTTACTTTGGAAAACTACTTGGTTACTGAGCTACCACGGGTCATATCCGAGCACCAAATATATGATTTTTTTGCAGAAGCACAGGGGTATAGCTTTTGTCTCAAGCTCCACATTAATGAGTATGCAATTCTAAAAGACTATATTGACTTTCTTGTTTTCCTCTGGAACATTCTAATTCATACCTTACCAATATGCCTTGGAAATTGATTACAAAGGTCAGAGTTTACCACTGTTTATTGTGGGCTGTGGCTTTGTGACTTTATATAACTATTCCAGAATAGATATTTCTTCAGATTCTTGATAACAATAATGGACCTCCCTCAACTCCACCAATGACTGTTCTTTCCTTTAACCTAACAGAACATCACTTGTTTCTGAAGTGAATCAACGAAGCCATGAGTGACCACACCTTGGAAATGAAGGTCAGTATTTATGTGAGCATACTTTTCTAGTGACGTGGTCTGTTGTGAAAGCTGCACAGTACAGTGAATAGACAGTGGTCCTAGAAGCAGCAGAAATGTGCATAGGATCAAGTTACATTTCTTCACATCTTTAAGAGCTGGACTAGGGGAGGGGCATAGGAGAAAAGAGGGAAGAAGGCTGGGATTGGGAGGAGACAAGGGAGGGGGCCACATCTGGGATACAAAGTGAATAAAATTGTAATATATAATATTAAAAAAATAAATAAATCTTCAGGAAAAAAAGAGCTTAGCAGGTTACTTAATTTCCTTGAAACTTTTTCTTTTCCTATGAAAGTGTAATTGATGTTGTATTCATATTGTTTTGCAGGCTAACCAGAAAACGTCCAAAAGAGACTAATCCCATGAATAGTACTCAAAAGTATTAGCTCTATCTATCTATCTATCTATCTATCTATCTATCTATCTATCTATCTATCTATCTATCTCTACCTATCTATCTATCTATCTGTCTGTCTATCTATTTATAATCTATCTATCTCTGTCTCTCCTCTTTCTCTTTTATTCTTTTTCATTTCTTTCTCTAGACCTCAATTCCTATATAAAAAACCTTTCTCTATGTCTCCTTCCACTTTATGTGGTGTAGAAATTTATTTTTGCTTCTCTATTTTGTCTGTAATATACTTTAAATAGTAATAAAATAAAAGTTCTGTGTGTTATTTCTAGTCTTTTATGTGATATTTTAAAATAGGACCTATTTTTGTTTATCTAATTGTTTACTAATTTATTTTTGAAAATTGTTTCTCATATACAATACACTTGATCATATTTCTTCAAATTCCAACTACTCTCTCCAGTCTTCCCCTCCACTCCCATTGATGTTCATCCCAAATAGTTCTCCTTACATCTGCCTTTCCTTCCTCCTTGTTCATTGTGTGCTCTCTGTGACCCCCTTTCTCTTTCTTCTTTTGAGAAGATATTATGTAATTGGTCATATCTGTGATGTGTAAGTTCATGACTGTAATGGCCACATAGAAGGCATCACTTCAAAACATTCTTCCTCATCTACAGTCATTTCATTGCTCCATTGAACACAGAGCAGATGACACAGCTGTCTTACTTAGGAAAAAGGGTTAATAATCACTGATTCTAAACACCTGCCAGTAAAGTGTACCTGGTTTTGCCATCACCCATGGCCAAAGACACAAATCTGACCAAGGCAGAGTCGATAGCTGTAAATACAAGTATTTAGATGTCAGTTTAACAATATGTCCACTTAGCATAACATAAGCAGTAGATTTTCTTATACAGTCGGTGGTCTCCAAGGCCATAAGCTTTTAAAATGTTTATAGTATCAGGAATGTATTATCTGTCATGGAGCTTCCTTCGCAGCCAATAAGGACTGAATTGTTTGTCTCTGGAACGTATATGCCACCACAGCACGAGTGAGCCTATCTTCAGAGGGACGACAGTATTGAAACATCATGAACCATAGCTTGATAATTACTGGCTATTCTCCCTGAAGATCTTGAATAACACCCCTGCTACTATAAAAGATAACCACTAAAAACAAGGCTCCATATCAATTCTATGTTTATTTGTCCATTTCTGTTTCCAACTTAGCTCATATAATTAATCTTAAAATTTTTCCTAATGAAAATTCTTCACATACTCCTTTATAAACAAATATATGTTATGGAAACATGTAAACATTCGTGCAAATTAAAATTAAACATAATTTAAACTTGATGTATTAGCTAATATAACTCCACAACAGAATTCTCAGTGCAAATTTTATTTTATATTGCTTCTGATTTCTTGTGTTCTTTCATTAAATATGAATTAATAAGTAAAATTTAATTCTGTGAATGATATTTTTTTCTAAATTTAAACTATAGAGTTTTTCTGACACATCAATAGTAGCTTTACATCATTTTTTTCAAGATGTTTTGAAGCCAATTTTTTAAAGAAAGTTCTAAAATCTGACTCCAATACCTTTTATGAAATTGGTAGATGGGCCATTACAGAACCATCGTCAGTGTCTTTGCTCAGTTTACCTTGGCATGATAAAACACTGAACAAAAGCAACATGGGGAAGAAAGTGTTCATTTTGTTTTGCAGTTTGAGACCATCATGAAAGTAAGTCAGGACAGAAACTCAGTGTAGGGACCTGGAAGCAGTAACTGAATCCTTGAGCCAGGGGACACGGAGAAATGATGCTTACTGCTGGTGAGTTACACAGCCTGGTTTCTAATATACTCAGGACTGCCTGCCCTGGTTTTGCATCTCCTCCCATGGAATTTTCCCACACACATTGATTATTAATAAAAAAATTATCACTACATACCTGCCTATAGGCAATAAGATGGAGGCATTTTCTTAGCTGAGGTTTATGTTCCTACATAACTCTAGCTTGTATCAAGTTGACAATAACAACAAATAGGACAATAAAGTAGCTGCATGCTGGTGAACTATATATGAGTATAATAGGTGTCCCCATGGTAGACCTCTTCTGAATTACATTTGAACATAACTTAGTCTTTGGCACTGGAAATTAACCATAATCACCTATTAATGTCTTATTAAACCATCTCAGAAATTCAATAATCATATCAGAGGAAAGTACTTTGAGGAAGAAGGACTGAGTACCTGCTCAGTTGATGTCTTTCTCTCACTGCTTTATTTTCTTTATTTAAAAAGTATTTAAGTTTACGATAATTTGCCTGAACATATTTCTATGCATCACATTCATGCCTAGAGGCATATGGAGCCCAGAAGGGACCCCTGGATTGTGTAGAAGTGGAGATAGAGGCCAATGTGTGCCTCTATGAGGGTCCTAGGAGATAAACTTTGAGACCTCTGCTGGACTAGAAACTTCACTTAACAGCTGAACTGTCTTCCCAGCCTCTCTTCCCACTACTTGGTACAACATTATCATACAGAAAATTTTATTTTAAAGATTTTGCAGGACAATACTATATCTCATATTCCACTATCAATCATAAACTTGCAGTGGAAGTCCTTTAAACTAAGCACCCTCCTGGTAACTAGAGCTTATCCCATATAGGTAGAGGTCTTATTTTGTAACCTTCATCATTCTACTGGGTCAGCAACTGCATCCAAATGAGATAATATAATGGTTTCTTTAAAATAAGAGATGCTAGCTCTTGCCATAGCACAAAAACGCAGCCAGACAGAAAATTTCCTAAGAACTGAATTTCAAGAAAGTCATCTAAAAGAAATGGCAGTGTTGGGACTTCCTTCAAGGAAGAAGTGTTTTATTTATTTATTTTTTTAAAATAATTTATGTTCTCTTGCTATCTTTTTTTTTAATAAGTGCAATTAATCTCTGCCTCTCATCTGGGCTAATCTAAAGCTGAAAACTTCAATATCATTAAAAAAACAAACTCATGAAGAAGGACTAAGTTACAGCCTTCTCATTTCATTCTCTTGAGAACAATTTTAACAGCTGAATGTAACAGAAAACATCAAAGAAATGAGACTAATAGAAGAGAAGGAATGGGACTGGAGCCTACCACAAATGTCCTCTAAAAGACTCCACTTATCAGGGGATCGAAATAGATGCAGATTCACAACCAAACTTTGAACAGAGCACAGGGAGTCGTATGGAAGAAGGCGAATATAGGACCTGGAGGGGACAGGAGTCACACAATGAGACCAACAAAGGCATAAGAAGCAGGGCCCAGGGTAGACTGCAGAGACTGATGCATCAACCAAAGACTAAATAGAGAGGAGTTAGACCCCTGCTCAGATGAAGCCCACAAACAGCGACATTTCTATGTGGGTTCCCTAGTAAGAAGAGAAGGGATAGTCTCAGACATGCACTCATTTGCTTGCTCTTTGGTGGAGTGACCTAGCCAACCTATAGAGGAAGAGGATCCAGGCAGTCTTGGTGGGTTCTGATAGGCTAGAGTCAGAGAGTAGGAGAGGGGAACTTCCCCCATCAGTGGACTAGGGGAGAGAGATAGGAGGGGAAGAGGGAGAAAAGGTGGGACCCGGATGACAGCGGAGGCTACAACTGGGATACAAAGTGAATAAATTGGAAATAATAATAATAATAACAATAATAATAATAATAATAATAATAATGAGATAATGAGCATTCTCAGATTAACTACACCTGTCATTTTATCTTTGTTTTCCATTTATTGTATTTTTTAATCCTAAGAAGTTGAACTAGAATAAGCTACACCTATTTGTTAAGGACATACAATTAAACAGGTGTCAATTTTGAATGTATAAGTCTCTTTTAATATTCAGTATACACTTTAATGAAATTAAAATGAAATATTTATTAAGAAAAGGTCATAATTAAATAATAACATAGACTTAAAGTTTTTCTCAAACAGGTCTTTCACTTGCTTGGTTAATGTTACCCCAAGGTACTTTATTTTATTAGTGGCTATTGTGAAAGGTGTTGTTCCCCTGATTTTCTTTCTCAGCCCTTTTATCTTTGGTATACACGAGGGCTTCTGATTTTTTGGAGTTGATTTTGTATCCTGCCACTTTGATGAAAGTGTTTATCAGATGAAGGAATTCTCTGATTGAATTTTTGAGGTTACTAATGTATACTATCATATCATCTGTGAATAGTGACACTTTGACCTATTCCTTTCCAATTTGTATCCCCATGATCTCCTTTAGTTGTCTTATTGCTGTGGCTAGGATTTCAAGTACTATGTTGAAGAGATATGGAGAGAGTGGGCAGCCTTGTCTTTTCCTGATTTCAGTGGGATTGATTTAAGTTTCTCTCCATTGAGTTTGATGTTGGCTATAGGCTTGCTGTATATTGCCTTTACTATGTTTAGGTATGTGCCTTGTATCCCTGATCTCTCCAAGACTTTAAACATAAATGGGTGTTGGACTTTGTCAAATGCTTTTTCGGCATTTAAGGAGATGATCCTGCGGTTTTTCTCCTTCAGTTTGTTTATGTGGTGGATTACATTGATGGATTTCCTTATATTGAACCACCCTTGCATGACTGGGATGAAGCCTACTTGGTCGTGGTGGATGATATCTTAGATGTGTTCTTGGATTCGGTTTGCAAGGAATTTATTGAGTATCTTTGCATCAATGTTCTTAAGAGAGATAGATCTGAAGTTCTCTTTTTTGTTGAGTATTTGTGTGGTTTAGGTATTAAGGTGACTGTGGCTTCATAGAATGAGTTTGGTAATGTTCCTTCTGTTTCTACTTTGTGGAAGAGTTTGGAGAGAATTGGAGTTAGCACTTCTTTGAAGGTCTGATAGAATTCTGCACTGAATCCATCTGGCCCTGGGCTGTTTTTGGAAGGAAGACTGTTGATGATTGCTTCTATTTTCTTGGGGAATATAGGACTATTCAATCTTTCTACCTGATCTTGACTTAATTTTGGTAGATAAAATCTATCTAGAAAATTGTCCATTTCTTTTAGATTTTCAAATTTTGTGGCATATAAACTTTTGTAGTATGACCTAGTGATTGTTTAGATTTCCTTGATGTCTGTAGTTGTGTCCCCCTTTTCATTTCTGATTTTGGGAGAAACACTTAAAGAAATGCTCAAACTCATTATCCATTAGGGATATGCAAAAGAAAACGACCCTGAGATTTCACCTTACACCCATCAGAATGGCCAAGATCAAAAACTCAAGTGACAACACATGTTGGAGAGGTTGTGGAGAAAGGGGAACTCTCCTCCATTGCTGATGGGAATGTAAACTAGTACAACCACTTTGGAAGTCAATCTGGAACGTTCTCAGACAATTACGAATAATACTTCCTCAAGATCCAGCTATACTACTCCTAGGTATTATATACCCAAAAATTGCTGAAGTACACAATAAGGACATTTGCTCAACCATGTTTGTAGCAGCTTTATTTATAATAGCCAGAACCTGGATACAAACAACCCAGATGTCCCTCAATGGAAGAATAGATACAGAAATTGTGGTATTTTTACACAATGGAATACTACTCAGCAATAAAAAATGAGGAAATCATGAAATTTGCAGGCAAATGGTGGGATCTAGAAAAGATCATTCTGAGTGAGGTATCTCAGAAAAAGGAAGACAAACATGGTATATGCTCACTTATGTAGACCTACAAGATATGATAAACATAATGAAATCTATACACCTAAAGAAGATAAACAAGAAAGAAGACCTGGGGTAAGATGATCAATCCTCACTTAGAAAGACAAATGGGAGGTGCATTGGATGTATGACAGGAGTCTACCACAGAAGGCATCTGAAAGACTATACCTAGCAGTGTTTCGAAGTAGATACTAAGACTCATAACCAAACCTTAGGCAGAGTGCAGGGAATCATATGAAAGAAGGGAAGTTAATATGATGTGAAAAGGATAGGAGCTCCACAAGGACCAAATATATCTGGGCACAGGGTCTTTTCTGAGATTGACACTCCACCAAGGACTATGTATGGTTATAACCTAGAACCCCTGCTTGGATGAAGCCTGTGGTAGCTCTGTAACCAATTGGTTTCCCATAGTAAGGGGAACAGGGACTATTTCTGACAGAAACTCAATGGCAGGTTCTTTGACCTTCCCACCCCCCAAGGGAGGAGCAGTCCTGTTAGGCCACAGAGGAGGGCTTTGCAGCCAGTCCTGAAGATACCTGATAAAACAGGGTCAGATGAAAGGGGAGGATGTCCTCCCCAAGCAGTGGACATGGAAAGAGGCAGGGAGGAGATGAGGGAGGGTGGTATTGGGAGGGGAATAAGGGAACAGGATACAGCTGGGATACAGAGTAAATAAAATGTAACATAATAAAAGAAATAAAATTAAATTAAAAAAGTACTAACATAGAAATATACTTCTTATTGTACAATCTATACCAAGTGAAACTTAAACTACACTTAATATTAATCCTATTATAATAAATTTTTAATTATTAGACTTGCTATAAAATGAACATTTGAGATTTTTTTAGTTTTTTAATTTATCATTATTTTTATATTAACATAATATGGATACTACTCAATATTTTTCTTCAGTTACTGTAATCACAATTTTAGATCCATACACTTAAGATAATTAAGATCTGAAGTGTTTCTAAAGCAACAAAAAACTACCCAGTCAAATCAAAAAGACTGTAGTTTGCAGAGGAAGTACTGGAATGGTGGTAATTCAATTCCTAGTTCCATCCTTTGATGAGAATCCATTGAAATTCAGAACTAAAGTCTCTAAATATTCAATGCAGTTCCCTGGACAGAAATGATCTCTTTTTTAGGAGATGGACTTTGAAACTTACTTTTATCTACAAGCAATTCTCACTAATAGTAAAAATCACAGCTGATGTTTAGAAGCATCCCTAAATGAAAGGTGTTAGTCAGGACAAGGTGAAAAAGCAAGAGCTTGTGAATACATTACAGTCTGAAAAAAATGTTTGGAACCTATTTTCATGTATGTATAATGCACGATTCCCGAAATGAATAAAAGTTTGAATAAGCTTTAAATAAGACACTGGGAAGATGTAAGTATAGCTGCTTTAATCTTAATCAAGGCAACTTGTGATGAGGTAATGAAGAGCAGGCAATCAGTCAGAAGCCAATCCACCCAAATGAAATTTCAAACAACAGAGCATTTTTGTTTTTTACTTTAGTTTAAGAGAAATGGGCAATGTAAGTGCTATGTAGATTTAATGGGCTAATGAAATCGATTCATCAAGTTTTAAATACTGGAGGAAATTAAACTATTCTGTACACAAAAGCAGCTATGTCTCAAGAAAGTATCCAGACTTGATAAAGATCACATATAGTAAATTTTCAGTTGGGATTTAAAATATTCTGAACCAGATTCTTTTAAACACTTTAATGTTTCCTTTTTCTTTCTGTCAATTTATTTGGTGACTTTCTAGAAAGTGTTAAGGACAGTACTGTTGGATGTAGGTTTGATGTATGTTACTGGCCTCAAGATTTGGTTGCACCTATCCTTGTATTGTTTTTTTTTTTATTTTTTTTTGAATTTTATTTTTTTCTTATCAGTTACATTTTATTAACTCTGTATCCCAGCCGTGTCCCAATCCCTCATTCCCTCCCAGTCCCTCCCTCTCTCCCTCCCTCATCTCTATCCTTGTATTGTAAATCTGCCTAAGACATACCTGATTAAACCGCCTGTACCTGGGCAGGGCAGAACGGGGTAGGAGTGGCTAAGTTTCCTGTGCTTGGAGAGGACAGGAGAAACAAGGGAGACAGAGGGAAGGGGAGAGAAGAGGAAGGGGGATGCCGTGATGAGTTAGTGTGGAGGAAAAAAAAAACATGTGGGCAGAGAGGAAGGACTCCAATAATGGTGTGAAAAGGCACAGATGAAAAATACAAGCAAGTACTGTGGGATTTTGGATGGAAGGTAGACCAGATGTGGAGGATTAAGGTGGATGGCTTTGGATGGGGGCTAGGAGATGGATGGTGAGGTTACTGAGACAGTATAGGCAAAATACCTGCCTGGTTCTCCAAGGTAAATAAGGCAATTATAAATTCTAACAGGTTTCTGTGTCTTATTATTTGTGATAGTGGGTTACATAATACTGCCTTGACAACCTTAGGGCTAATAATAAACACTATTTTCCTCAACATGCCAATTTTTTATTTACAACAACAGAGTCCTTATCAATGCAGATGCTGAGACTTATGGGCAACCTTTGGGCAGAGTGCAGGGAATTTTATGAAAGAAGTGGGAAACAGTAAGATCTGGAGAGGACAAGAACTCTACAAGGAGAGCAACAGAACCAAAATATCTGAGCACAGTGGTGTTTCCTGAGACTGATACTCCACCCAAGGACCATGCATGGAGATAACCTAAGACCCTTGCACAGATGTAGCCCATGGCAGTTCAGTATCCAAGTAGGTTCACCCACTGTAATAGGAACAGGGACTGTCTCTGACATGAACTGATTGGCCTGTTCTTTAATTACCTCCCCCTGAGGGGGAAGCAGCATTACCAGGCCACAGAAGAAGACAATGCAGCCACTCTTGATGAGACCTAATTGACTAGGATCAGAAGGAAGGAAAAGAAGTCCTTCCCTATCAGTGGACTTGTGGAGGGGCATGCATGTAGAGGGTGGAGGAAGGTAGGGATTGAGAAGGGAGGAGGGATGGAACCACAGGGGGGATACAAAGTGAATTTTAAAAAATCTATCATGGACAAGCATGAGGTGTCTTGACTTTAAGTGGTTTTTTTTTTTGTTGTTGTTGTTGTTTTGTTTGTTTCTTTGTATGGCTAGGACCCTCAGATTGCTGATCTTCAACAAGGTTTCTTAATGCATTGGAATAATTGGAGATAATTGAGGAGATTGTTAAGACATTAACATTTTAATTTTTTTTTCATTCAAAAGGAATAGATATTGAGTTACTTCATCATGATTCTAAATACTGACTTGGCTTAAATGTGAGTAGAGAAATCCAATGGCTCAGATGAGTGGACCACTGAAAATTAACATATCCCTATTTACAAGTTGAATGCTATGGGTTCAGTCTTCCTGGCTTACTATAGCTTTCACTAACACATTCAGGGAATCAAAAGTTATATACATGTATATAAAATTCCCTACTAGATTTTAATGGTTTACTTAAACAGTATCATCTGCTCTAACATTTGAACAGGTCAAGTCATTTTCTTTGATTCTCTTCAACCACAAAGTATGCATTCTTCCACATTATTTTGTGTGTCTTACCAGTTAAGGTGGGAGATTCTCCTTTGTTATTGCTCTCTATATAAAAGGAAATTCTCATTTTCAGCTAGGACATTCATTTTCTCTTTCTTATGATTACAGATGAATATGGCAAGACAGTTGTACACATTAACTCACACCAGTTGTAACAGCATGACTAATCCTATGAAATCCAAACCACAAAAATCCCAGCATGGAGGGGAGGGAGACATATTGCCCCATCTCTAACTGAGGAACTGTTGGCAACTGATAGCTGCTCAGATAGTAAAAGTTGTGTATCTTTAAGTTTTTGATAGCTGGTAGATCAATCCTATTCCAAAGGAAGACCACACATCTGAGAGCATATGGGCAAGCATCAAGTAGGTTGAGTGATTCCTGAATGGTGAACATAAAAAAATCTTATTTTTTCCCCTGTCTCTAAATGATTCTGAGTACCTCATAGTTTAGGAAAAAATTTAATACTGACTAGTCTAAATGTCAATATACTGTCATGTAAGTATGTTCTGAAAGAGTGATAAAATTGCGTAAATCTACTTCATAGAAATTATTTGGGAAAATAGTTTAAATTAAAACTAGTGGAAACATATATTAAAGCAAAAATAAAAAAAATATTTTATAGTTTTACTTCAACTCTCCTGTTATTCAAAATAATTATTAAAATGGTATACTCTATGTACACATGTAAATGAATATTTTTTATTTTATATACTTTTTATAAAGAAAAATACAATGAGAAACGTAACGCTCACAAAATAGAAAGTTGGCATACTCACAAGATATGAGTATTTCATTGGGTTTTACTATTACTATATTTATTATTATTTCATTTTATTATGTTCTATTTTATGTACACATGTTCTCCATCCCATAAAAAATAAATGTGCACAGTAATTTTAATCTAAAAATACTTAAATCTTGTCTTGGAAATTTTTTCTTAAGGAAATTTAACTTATAATTTCTAACTTAGGCTTTCTAACTTCAGTTAGTGTCACACTAAAAAATTCATGAAGATATATATAAACATTATTTGGATATAAAACTCCAATATCATTCAAAGGAAAAGAAGTCTAGATGATTTTAAGTAAACTGTTCAGTAGGTGTTGGAATCATATGTGTGTGTGTGTGTCTGTGTGTGTTTTAACATAGTTTTTTTTTTTGGATAATCATTATAGAAAGCATGAAAGCATGAGATTACTTAGGAAGACTGCAAAATGAACTCATAATATTATATCCACTTATGTATCCTAGAATTTGGAAAATAAATATACATTTACATAATATATGTATGTGTATGTGTATGCATGCCTATGTAGAGAAATATGCTGTGAATAGATTTTGCTATGTATATGCCAGCCAGGGAGGCAGGTAGGCCAACTGCAGATCTTTCATTCTCCCTTCTCCTTTCCAAATCCAATACTCCAGTCTCATCCCCAGGTCTGTAGCTGACCCCTGTTGTAGAGCGTACTCGCACTCTGCCCTCATTTCTAGGATGACTAAGTATACCCTGATAGAACACCCTACATTCCTCCCTCCTTCCCCCCTCTGAGATCCCACTTCATGGATCATCTCCTAAATGTCAATTCCCAATAACTAGAAGTACATTCTACCCAAAACCCTCCACTGGATATACCCAAAAGATATTTTACCAGATAACACTCATCTACCACACATTTTAAAAATCCATAGCATGCAACAGAAACCAAGGAACAAGACGCCTATCCAACAATGACAAAAACAGACATCATTACCTAGAATTACTATAATCCTAAACTTTAAAACCTAGCTATCAGTGTGAAAACACCACCACTAACAGCCATGACAAACTATCTTAACTAGAGACCAGCAAGCATACCAACCTAGGCCTTGAGAACTGCAACATAACTGAATCACAAGACAAAGACCATATAGTATCCTTTATTTATATGGTACAGGTCCCTAAAGAGAAAATTAATAAATTCCTTAGAATATTCTCTGTTAACAAAGTTTGTGAATTAACAAAACAACTAAAGACCTGAATGTGGAAATAGAGTCAATAAAGAAAACCAAAACTGAGAGAAATATAATATAAAAAATATGAAATCAAACAGGAACATTGGAGGCAAGTCCCACTAAAAGAATACAGGAAATGGAAGAGAGAACTTCAGGCAGTGGAGACACAATAGAAGAAATAAACAGCTTGGTCAAAGAAAATGTTAAATCTGAATTTTCTGAGGTAGAACATCAAGGGGATCAGGAACACTATGGAAAGATCAAACCCTGGGAGGATATGAACAAGGGAAGAAGAAGAAGAAGAAACACAACGCAAAGGACCAGAAATATTACCAACAAAATCATAAAAAAAATCCCCTGACCTAAAGAAGGAGATCCTATCAAGTACAAGAAGAATAAGACACCAAATAAACTATACCAGAAAAGAAATTTCCCACTGCACATAATAAACAAAAGAATAAATGGACAGAACAAAGAAAGAATACTAAAAGTTGCAAGGGTAAAAAAAAAAAAAGGCAAACAGGTCTTTCACTTGCTTGGTTAGAGTCACCCCAAGGTACTGTATGTTATTAGTGGTTATTGTGAAGGATGTTGTTTCCCTAATTTCTTTCTCGGCCCTTTTGTCTTTGGTATACAGGGGGGCTTCTGATTTTTTGGAGTTGATTTTGTATCCTGTCACTTTGCTGAAGGTGTTTATCAACTGAAGAAGTTCTCTGGTTGAATTCTTGGGGTCGCTCTATATACTATCATATCATCTACGAATAATGACACTTTGACCTCTTCCTTTCTGATTTGTATCCCCATGATCTCCTTTAGTTGTCTTATTGCTCTGGCTAGGACTTCAAGTACAATGTTGAAGAGGTATGGAGAGAGTGGGCAGCCTTGTCTTGTCCCTGATTTCAGTGGGATTGATTTAAGTTTCTCTCCATTGAGTTTGATGTTGGCTATAGGCTTGCTGTATATTGCCTTTACTATGTTTAGGTATGTGCCTTGTATCCCTGATCTCTCCAAGACTTTAAACATGAATGGGTGTTGGACTTTGTCAAATGCTTTTTCGGCATCTAAGGAGATGATCATGTGGTTTTTCTCCTTCAGTTTGTTTATGTGGTGGATTACATTCATGGATTTCTGTATCTTGAACCACCCTTGCATGCCTGGGATGAAGCCTACTTGGTCATGGTGGATGATATCTTTGATGTGTTCTTGGATTCGGTTTGCAAGGAATTTATTGAGTATTTTTGCATCAATGTTCATAAGAGAGAGAGGTGTGAAGTTCTCTTTTTTTGTTGAGTATTTGTGTGGTTTAGGTATCAAGGTGACTGTGCCTTCATAGAATGAGTTTGGTAATATTCCTTCTGTTTCTATTTTGTGGAATAGTTTAAAGAGAATAGGAGTTAGCACTTCTTTGAAGGTCTGGTAGAATTCTGCACTGAATCCATTTGGCCCAGGGCTTTTTTTTTGGAAGGAAGACTGTTGATGACTGCTTCTATTTTCTTGGGGAATATAGGACTATTCAATCTTTCTACCTGATCTTGACTTAATTTTGGTAGATGGAATCTATCTAGAAAATTGTCCATTTCTTTTAGATTTTCGAATTTTGTGGCATATAGACTTTTGTAGTATGACCTAGTGATTGTTCGGATTTCCTCGATGTCTGTAGTTATGTCCCCCTTTTCATTTATGATTTTGCTGATTTGGATAGTTTCTCTGTGCCTTTTAGTTAGTTTGGATAAAGGTTTGTCTATATTGTTGCTTTACTCAAAAAAAACAGCTCTTGGTTTCATTGATTCTTTGAATAGTTTTATTTGTTTCTAATTGATTTATTTCAAACCTGAGTTTGATTATTTCCAGCTGTCTTCTCCTCTTGGGTGTATTTACTTCTTTTATTTCTAGGGTTTTCAGTTGGGCCATTAAGTTGTCTGTATGAGATGTCACAAATTTCTTCTTGAAGGCACTCAGTGCTATGAATTTTCCTCTGAGCACTGCTTTCATTGTGTCCCATAAATTAGGGTATGTTATATCTTCATTTTCATTGAATTAAAATAAGTTTTTTTTCCTTTATTTCTTCCTTAATCCGGTTGTCATTGAGCAGCAAGTTGTTCCCTTTCCATGTGCTTGTAAGAAATTGAAGAATATATCAGAAGATGGAAAGATCTCCTGTGCTCATGGATTGGTAAGATTAACATTGTGAAAATGGCCATCATGCCAAAAGCAATCTACAGATTCGATGCAATTCCCATCAAAACACCAACTAAGTTCTTTATAGACCTTGAAAGAAAGATTCTCAGCTTCATATGGAGGAACAAAAAACCCATAATCTCCAAAACGATCCTGTACAACAACAGGTACTGGAGGGATCTCCATCCCTGATCTCAAGCTTTACTACAGAGCAATAGTAATAAAAACTGCATGGTATTGGCGTAGAAATAGAAAGGAGGATCAAAGGAACCGAATAGAGGACCCAGAAATAAACCCACACACCTAAGAATACTTCATATTTGAAAAAGAAGCCAAAACCATTCAATGGAAAAAAGACAGCATCTTCAACAAATGGTGCTGGACCAACTGGATGTCTACATGCAGAAAAATGAAAATAGATCCATATTTATCACCCTGCACAAAACTAAAGTCCAAGTGAATCAAAGACCTCAACATAAAACCAGATACTCTAAATCAGTTAGAAGAAAAAGTGGGGAAGAGCCTAGAACTCATTGGCACAAGAGACAACTTACTAAACAAAACACCAACAGCACAGACTCTAAGAGCAACAATCAATAAATGGGACCTCATGGAACTGAAAAGCTTCTGTAAAGCAAAATACGCTGTCGTCAGAACAAAACAATAGCCTACAGACTGGGAAAGGATCTTCACCAACCCTGTATCCGACCGAGGGCTGATATCCAGCATATGTAAAGAACTCAAGAAATTAAAAAGCAATAAATCAAGTAATATAATTCAAAAAATGGGGAACGGAGCTAAACAGAGAATTCTCTGTAGAGGAATATAAAATGTCAGAGAAACACTTAAAGAGATGCTCAACATCCTTAGCCATCAGGGAGATGCAAATCAAAATGACCCTGAGATTTTACCTTTTACTCATGAGAATGGTTAAGATGAATAACTCAAGTGACAACACATGCTGGAGAGGTTGTGGAGAAAGGGGAACTCTCCTCCATTGCTGGTGAGAATATAAACTAGTACAACCACTTTGGAAGTCAATCTGGTGCTTTCTCAGACAATTAGGAATAGTAGTCCCTCAAGATCCAGCTATACCACTCCTAGGCCTATACCCAAAATTTGCTCAAGTACACAACAAGGACATTTGCTCAACTATGTTTGTAGCAGCTTTATTTGTAATAGCCAGAACATGGAAACAACTCAGATGTCCCTCAATGGAGGAATGGATACAGAAATTGTATTTTTACACAATGGAATACTACTCAGCAATCAAAAATGAGGAAATCATGATTTTTGCAGGCAAATGGTGGGATATAGAAAAATCATTCGGGGCGGAGCCAAGATGGCAACTAGCACACACAGTTTCCAAGCTGTGGAAGAGATAAAGTTCTGAGTTGATGAGTGGAAAAACTTCTGAAGCCAGGGAAACAACGGAGAGACTTTCTAAACAACAGGGAACATCGCAAGAGGTGAAAACCTTGGTCTCGGGTCACCCAGGGACTTGTTTGGGGAAGGTGAGAAACGATCCTTTGATCTCTCGGCACTACCCTCCCCCAGACCTCCCTCCTCCTCAGCACAGTGGACTCACCTTTTTCAGCGCAGACCTAACTGCCTGGGGCCTGCAGCCACTGAGGCGGAGCCCCAAGCCCTTTATTGGCAAAGGCCAGCAGTACTGTGTCTTGGAGCCCCAGATTCGAGCAGCAGCTGCACCATCCTCCTAGGGAGTGAGTCTGCTAGACACCATACTAGCTCCGCAGGAGCGCCATCACTGACGGTACGGCCTGCCCAATCCCACAGTGACAGAGAATACGTATATACTCACCAAAACCAGACAGAAACGCTATACAAGCTAGACACACCAGGCGCTGGGCCTCCGAAGCTTGGAGAGCACAGTGAAGAGACCCCAGGACTTCCCAGAAAGCATCTGGACTAGCGACCCAGTCTCCAGTTACAGAGGGACTTTCTAACCTTGCGGCGGAGCAGCACTGAGCTGGCGGGGCACATCAGCACTCCAGTTTGAGACTAACCAGGGCCAAACCAGAGAACAGAAAGCCTGGTTACCCTGATTCCTACTGAGGTGACCACCCTGAAATCTCCAGCTGCAGCAAGACCTCATAACCTGGCAGTGACAGCACCATGGAAATGGCGGAGTACATCAAAGAAGCAGGGCCAAACCAGAGAGCAGAGAGCCCAGATACCCCAATCTCGGCCAAGTGACCTGCCTGTAAGTGAGTGCACCCTTGAGAATCTGCAGCTCCCCTGATCCTGGGTCCTTCTAAAACAGAAGCCAGGCATCGAACCCCCTCCCACCCATATACCCACTTTGGGAAACAGAGGGGCACTTGGAACATTGAAGTTCCTGCTCTGTGGGTCTAAGTGAGGAGTTAAGGCAGTTAATGCCAGAAATTGCGCTGCGATCATCACTAGCGCCTGCGACATATACATTGCAGAGCCCCTCCCACACACTCAATGGTTCAACATTAGCCATCACTCTGTCCCTCGAGACACATGCCCACGCCCACTTACACACACAGACACACACACACAGACACACACACATACACACACACGCACGCACGCTTGCATTTGCCTCTGTTTGCGCCTGTGTACTTTCCTCCCACAGGTACAGCTAGTCCTCAGCACACGCTAAGGACACAGGACCTCTCTCAACTTCCTGAAGAATTCTCCATACTCGAGAGAGAGACAGCACCAGTCTGATAGGCAGAATCCAAAAACAAACAGGGAAGGTCTCAGATAAGCCAATGGCCAGGGGTAGGCGAAAGAACACTTCCAACATAAATCAGGACATCATGACTTCACCAGCAAACCCCAAAATCGATGGATACTCCAATTCATCAGAAGCACAGGAAAATGACCTTAAAGCCATGCTTGCTCAATTATTTGAGGCTCATAAGGAGGAAATGAACAAATCTTTCAAAGAGTTGGCCAGTCAATTGGAGGTAAAGAAAGAAGAAATAGACAAAACTCTTAAAGAAACACAGGCAAACATAGCCAAACAAATAGAGGCACAAGTAGAGAAAAAATTAGTGGCATATAAAAAGAAATGAACCAAGAAATAGAGTCCATTGTAGAGAGACAGGAATCCAAATTCAAACACAGAAAAGAAATGGAGCAAGGCATGAAAACAGAATTAGAATCAATAAAGAAAACACAAAATGAGAAAACTCTTGACCTGGAGAACTTGGAGAAAAGATCAGGAACCACAAAAGTAAGCATCACCAACAGAATACAAGAGATGGAAGAGAGAATCTCTGGAGCTGAAGACACACTTGCAGAAATTGATACTTCTCTCAAAGAAAAAGTAAAATCAGAAAAGTTCCAATCACAAAATATCCAAGAAATCAAGGATGCTATGAAAAGACAAAATCTAAGAATAATAGGAATTGATGAAAAAGAAGACTCCAGGCTCCAAGGTCCAAAAAATATTTTCAAGAAAATCATAGAAGAAAATTTTCCCAACTTAAAGAAAGAGATGTGCATAAATATACAAGAGGCCTACAGAACACCAAATAGACTAGACCAGAAAAGAAACACATCACGTCACATCATAGTCAAAACACTAAATCTACAGAACAAAGAAAAGATATTAAAAGCAGCAAGGGAAAAAGGCTAAGTAACATATGAAGTTAGACCTATCAGAATCACACCGGACTTCTCATCAGAAACTATGAAAGCCAGAAGGGCCTGGGCAAGAATCATGGAGACTCTAAGAGATCACAAATGTCAACCGAGACTACTATACCCTGCAAAGCTTTCAATCAACATAGATGGAGAAAACAAAATATTCCATGACAAAACTAAATTTACGCAATATCTATACAGCAAACCAACCCTACAGAAGATACTAGAAGGAAAACTCCAATCCAACGAAAACGAATTCACCCAAGAAAACAGGGCATACAGATAATATCCCAACAAAAATGAAAGAAAAACAAGCAATGAAACAGGGTAAGATCATCGACTCCATTACAAAAGGAACTAACATGCATAGGTCAATATTATCTATCAATATTAATGGACTCAACTCACCAATAAAAAGACACAGGCTAACAGAATGGTTACAGAAACAGGACCCAACATTCTGTTGCATCCAAGAAACACACCTATGCAACAAAGATAAACACTACCTCAGAGTAAAGGGCTGGAAAAATGTTTTTCAAGCAAATGGTTCCAGAAAACAAGCTGGAGTAGCCATCCTAATATCTAATAAAATAGACTTTCATCCAACGTTAATCAAAAAAGATAAGGAGGGCCACTGTATTCTCATCAAAGGAAAAATCCAACAAGAGGACATCACAATTTTGAATATCTATGCCCCAAATAAAAGAGCACCTACATTCGTAAATGAAACAATATTAAAGCTTAGATAATACATTGATCCTAATACCTTAATAGTGGGAGACTTCAACACCCCACTCTCATCAAGGGACAGATCAACCAGACAGACACCAAACAGGGAAATAAAAGCACTCACAGAATCCCTAATTCAAATGGACCTAATAGACGTCTACAGATCTTTTCACCCAAACTCAAAAGAGTACAACTTTTTTCAGCACCACATGGAACCTTCTCCAAAATAGACCATATAGTTGGTCACAAAGCAAGCCTCAACAGATACAAAAGGATTGAAATAATCCCTTGTATACTATCTGACCACCATGGACTAAAGCTGGACATCAACAACAACAGAAACAAGAAAAAGCCGACACGCACATGGAAACTGAACAACTTACTACTCAATGACAGCTGGGTCAAGGAAGAAATAAAGAAAGAAATTAAAGACTTTCTAGAATAAAATGAAAATGAAGGCACAACATACCCAAATTTATGGGACACATTGAAAGCAGTGCTCAGAGGAAAATTTATAGCACTAAGTGCCTACAAGAAGAAATCCGTAACATCACATACAAACAACTTAATGGCCCAACTGAAAAACCTAGAAAAAAAAGAAGCAGATACACCCAAGAGGAGCAGAAGGCTGAAAATAATTAAACTAAGGGCAGAAATCAATCAATTAGAAACAAATAAAATTATCCAAAGAATCAATGAAACAAAAAGCTGGTTCTTTGAGAAAATCAACAAGATAGACAAACCATTAGCCAAACTAACTAAAAAGCAGAGAGAAACCATACAAATCAGCAAAATCAGAAAGGAAAATGGAGACATAACTACAGACACTGAGGAAATCCAAACGATTATTAGGTCATACTACAAAAGCCTATATGGCACAAAATTTGAAAATCTAAATGAAATGGATAACTTTCTTGACAGATTCCATCTACCAAAATTAAGTCAAGATCAGGTAGAAAGACTGAATAGTCCTATATCTCCCAAGGAAATTGAAGCAGTCATTAACAGTCTCCCCTCCAAAAAAAGCCCTGGACCAGATGGCTTCAGCGCAGAATTCTACAAGACCTTCAAAGAAGTACTAACACCAATTCTCCTCAAACTATTCCATAAAATAGAAACAGAAGGAACACTACCAAACTCATTCTATGAAGCCACAGTCACTTTGATACCTAAACCACACAAAGATCCAACCAAAAAAGAGAACTTCAGACCTATCTCTCTTATGAACATTGATGCAAAAATACTCAATAAAATACTTGCAAACCGAATCCAAGAACACATCAAAGATATCATCCACCATGACCAAGTAGGCTTCATCCCAGGAATGCAAGGGTGGTTCAACATACGGAAATCCATCAATGTAATCCACCACATAAACAAAATGAAGGAGAAAAACCACATGATCATCTCCTTAGATGCTGAAAAAGCATTTGACAAAGTCCAACACCCATTTATGTTTAAAGTCTTGGAGAGATCAGGGATACAAGGCACATACCTAAACATAGTAAAGGCAATATACAGCAAGCCTATAGCCAACATCAAACTCAATGGAGAGAAACTTAAAGCAATCCCACTGAAATCAGGGACAAGACAAGGCTGCCCACTCTCTCCATATCTCTTTAACATTGTACTTGAAGTCCTAGCCAGAGCAATAAGACAACTAAAGGAGATCAAGGGGATACAAATCGGAAAGGAAGAGGTCAAAGTGTCACTATTTGCAGATGATATGATAGTATACATGAGCGAACCCAAAGATTCAACCAGAGAACTTCTTCAGCTGATAAACACCTTCAGCAAAGTGGCAGGATACAAAATCAACTCAAAAAAATCAGAAGCCCTCTTGTATACCAAAGACAAAAAGGCCGAGAAAGAAATTAGGGAAACAACACCCTTCACAATAGCCACTAATAACATAAAGTACCTTGGTGTGACTCTAACCAAGCAAGTGAAAGACCTGTTTGAGAAAAACTTCAAGTCTTTGAAGAAAGAAATTGAAGAAGATCTCAGAAGATGGAAAGATCTCCCGTGCTCATGGATTGGTAGGATTAACATTGTGAAAATGGCCATCCTACCAAAAGCAATCTACAGATTCAATGCAATTCCCATCAAAATACCAACTCAATTCTTTACAGACCTTGAAAAAAAGATTCTCAGCTTCATATGGAGAAACAAAAAACCCAGAATCTCCAAAACGATCCTGTACAACAACAGATCATCTGGAGGTATCTCCATTCCCGATCTCAAGCTGGACTACAGGGCAATAGTAATAAAAACTGCATGGTATTGGCATAGAAACAGAAAGGAGGATCAATGGAACCGCATAGAAGACCCAGAAATGAACCCACACAACTATGAATACTCAATACTTGACAAAGAAGCCAAATCCATTCAATGGAAAAAGGACAGCATCTTCAACAAATGGTGCTGGACCAACTGGATGTCTACATGCAGAAAAATGAAAATAGATCCATATTTATCACCCTGCACAAAACTAAAGTATAAGTGGATCAAGGACCTCAACATAAAAATAGATACTCTAAATCAGTTGGAAAAAAAAAAAGTGGGGAACAGCCTAGAACTCATTGGCACAGAAGACAACTTCCTGAACAGAACACCAACAGCACAGGCTCTAAGAGCAACAATCAATAAATGGGACCTCATGAAACTGAAAAGCTTCTGTAAAGCAAAAGACACTGTCATCCAAACAAATAGACAGCCTACAGATTGGGAAAGAATCTTCACCAACCCTTTATCTGACAGAGGGCTAATATCCAGTATGTTTAAAGAACTAAAGAAGCAGAAAAGCAACAAACCAAGTAACACAATTAAACAATGGGGAACAGAACTAAACAGAGAATTCTCGAAAGAGGAACATCGAATGGCAGAGAAACGCTTAAAGAAATGCTCAACCTCATTAGCCATTAGGGAAATGCAAATCAAAACGACCCTGAGATTTCACCTTACACCCATCAGAATGGCCAAGATGAAAAACTCAAGTGATAGCACATGCTGGAGAGGTTGTGGAGAAAAGGGAACCCTCCTTCATTGCTGGTGGGAATGTAAACTGGTTCAACCACTTTGGAAGTCAATCTGGCGCTTTCTCAGACAACTAGGAGTAGTGCTACCTCAAGACCCAGCTATACCACTCCTAGGTATATACCCAAAATTTGCTCAAGTACACAACAAGGACATTTGTTCAACCATGTTCGTAGAAGCTTTATTTGTAATAGCCAGAACTTGGAAACAACCCAGATGTCCATCAACGGAGGAATGGATACAGAAATTGTGGTATTTTTACACAATGGAATACTACTCAGCAATCAAAAAGGAGGAAATCATGAAATTTGCAGGCAAGTGGTGGGATCTAGAAAAGATCATTCTGAGTGAAGTATCCCAGAAGAAGAAAGACAAACTTGGTATATACTCGCTTATATAGACCTACAAGATATGATAAACATAATGAAATCTACACACCTAAAGAAGATAATCAAGAAAGTGTACACAGGTGAAAGTGGATTAATCCTCATTTAGAAAGACAAATGGGATGTGCATTGAACGTATGACAGGAGTCTACCACAAAAGGCATCTGCAAGACTCTACCTAGCAGTGTTTCAAAGCAGACACTAAGACTCATAACCAAACCCTCGGCAGAGTGCAGGGAATCATATGAAAGAAGGGAAGTTAGTATGATATGGAAAGGATAGGAGCTCTACAAGGACCAAATATATCCGGGCACAGGGTCTTTTCTGAGACTGACACTCAACCAAGAACCATCTATGGATATAACCTAGAACTTCTGCTCGGATGTGGCCCGTGGTAGCTCAGTAACCAAGTAGTTTTCCAAAGTAAGGGGAACACGGACTATTTCTAAGAGGATCTCAAGGGCAGGCTGTTTGACACCCCCCCCAGGGGAGGAGCAGTCTGTTAGGCCACAGAGGGGGACTTTGCAGCCAGCCCTGAAGATAGCTGATACAACAGGGTCAAATGAAAGGGGAGGAGGTCCTCCCCTATCAGTGGACTTGGAAAGGGGGAGGAGGAGACCAGGGAAGGAGTGTGGGGTTGGGGAGGGAATGAGGGAGCAGGTTACAGCTGGGAAACAGAGTTAACAAAATGTAACTAAAAAGAAAAATAAAATAAAAAAAAAAACAGTTTAAAACAAAACAATAAAAAAAATAACTAACATATTTTAATAAAACCTTTAAAGGGCTGACAGATAGAGTGTATGAAGGACCTGTGTTTTGAATCCCCAGCACTGATACAGAGCTAGGCATTGCCATGAATCATACCTGCAACCATAGGGCAAGAGAGGGGAAACAAGAGGTCTTATTGTCTTACTGTCCACTCCAAGCTAAAAAAACAGCAAGCTATGGGTTTAATAAAAATGTTTGTCTCAATAAAGAACAATAGGAAAGGGTATGTGATGCCCTCCCTTGACCTCCATGCACACATGGGCCCACATACATATGTGTACATACATGAATACAACACATAACAATGAAAAGATATCAAAATGCTTTGCAGGTGTATAATGTGCTTATCCACAAAATGGCAGTGTCTTGTTTAATGTCAACACAATGCCTGTGAGAAAGCGATTTATGATGATTACTATTTAAGGTCAGATTGCTAATGGTGACACTTGGTTCCATGATGTTGCCAAGGTTATGAAGCAAGAGATTACTAGCTGAGCAGTTCTCACAGCTGAGCAGGGGCTTGAACTCAGATCTCTGTTCCTGAAAAGCAGCTCTGAACTGGAATATAAGAATCTCTGTTCTCCCTACCCGCACTGCGCTGCCATGGGCAAAGGGACACCTTGTTGGTGGTGCTGGTCTTATATCAGTTCGGTCAGAGAGAGGGCAGATGCCCCTCACTGCTGTGATGCTCTGTAGCACTTGGGAAAAGTGGATGCTGTTCCTCTCCCAGGCAGCAAAGAGAAGTTGGCCTTGGTGGTGTGGGTGTGGGTGAGCTGGCCCCAAGGGCATGAGTATAGGAAAGCTGACTCTGCCACTCTCTGCTGCGGCACAGCAGATGATACCCCCGACCCTTGCCACCTCTGGCAGTTGTGAAAGCTGCCCACAGGGTAATGAGCTCAGGGGAGCTATCCCTGCCCCTCACCAGCTGCAGCAATCATAAAAGCAGGACTCTGCACAGCACCTGGACAGCACAGCATAGCTGATTCTGGTGGTGAGCCAGTGCTGAAGGCTGGAGTGAGGGAGAGCTGATCAGGCTACTCCTCTGTAGTGAGGTAGTGTGAGTTTTATATGATGCTCTCTCCCTCCATCACTGCCTGGGGCAGTAGGGAGACTCGCTCTGAGGGCATGATAGCAGGAGAGCTGGCTCAGACCCTTGTAGGCTGCAGCACTTGGAATAGTAGGCCCATGCCTTGACTGGTCAGCACAGTAGAGGTGGTTCTGGAAGCCTTGGTGTGGGTAAGCCATCCCCAAAGGCATGACAGCAGGAAAGCTGACCCTGCCTCCTGCCATTGGCAACATTGGGTGGCCTAGCTGGAGCAGTACAGGAGAGCTACCCCTGGTAGCGCAGATAAGGGAGAGCAGGTGCTTTGACCAGCTCAGCTACCACCCAGGTCCAGATACAGGGCTCTGAGTTGCTCACCCCAAAATCTATATCATCTGTGAATGGTTGAGACACATGAAAGAGCCAATCCAGGATCTACGTGACACGGGGCAACAGCAGAATAACTGGGAGAAATCCTGATGAGGATCCAATATTGATGGTGTCACAGAAGACAGAGCTCTTGAACCAGACCAATGACTCATTGTAATGAACATTTGCAAGTGAAAATGTGTGGATACAGGGTTATACTGTGGGACACTGTGGCACACTACAGCTTCCACGATGTGATGTTTTTTATGATTTGTTTTAATGCTTGTTTATTTGTTTGATTGTTTGCATATTTTGGAGAGGAGTTATAAGAATGAAGGACAGTCGTGAGGGGATAAAACATGAGCAGGACTGGGGTGCATGATGTGAAACTCACAAAAAAATCAATAAAAAATAAATTATTAAAAAAAAAAAGAAAGACAAATCATTCGGAGTGAAGTATCCCAGAAGGAGAAAGACACCCATGGTATATACGCACTCAGATAGTCTAATAAGATATGGTAAACAGAATGAAATCTATATACCTAAAGAAGATAAACAAGAAAGAAGACCAGGGGTAAGATGATCAATTCTCACTTAGAAAGACAAATGGGATGTGCATTGGATGTAGGAGAAAACATGTAACAGGACAGGAGCCTACTGCAGAGGGCCCCTGAAAGACTCTACCTAGCAGTATATCAAAGTAGATACTAAGACTCATAACCAATCCTTAGGCAGAGTGCAGGGAATAATATGAAAGAAGGGGGTGTTAGTATGATGTGGAGAGGATAGGAGCTCCACAAGGACCAAATATATCTGGGCACAGGGTCTTTTCTGAGACTGACACTCCACCAAGGACCATGTATGGATATGACCTAGAACCTCTCCTTGGATGAAGCCCGTGGTAGCTCAGTAACTAATTGGTTTCCCATAGTAAGGGGAACAGGGATTATTTCTGACATGAACTCAAGGGCAGGCTCTTTGACCTCCCCATCCCCCAAAGGAGGAGCAGTCCTGTAAGGCCACAAGAGGAGGAAGACTTTGCAGCCAGTCCTGAAGATACCTGATAATACAGGGTCAGATGAAAGGGAAGGAGTTCCTCCCCAATCAGTGGACTTGGAAAGGGGCAGGGAGGAGATGAGGGAGGGACTGAGGGTTTGGGAGGAAATGAGGGAGCAGGATACAGCTGGGATACAGAGTTAATAAAATGTAACTAATAACAACAACAAAAAAGTAAACAAAATATAAAACAGAAAAAAAATTTAAAAAAGACTAGAAATGATAGCTCTACTTAAATCTCCATTGGCACTAAAAAAAATTTGTGAAATTGAGTTTCATATTCTATTGACATGTCAAGATATCTTATTTACCCAAGAAACAGTATCACCTAAATATATGATTTCTCTGTACCTTCATGGGGCTTAATTTAAGTGTAGCATTTCTACTTTCAAGTAGCATCATGTTTCTATCAGGTCCTTCAGGGTTACAAGACAAGTAGAGAATTGCAGTTATCAATTTTAAGGCCACAGAGATGAAAAGTCTCATAAAATCAAAGCAACATAAAAGTAGACAATCTAAAAGCCAAACGCCCTGAATACATGTGTGTTAGACTCTAAGAGACCAAATATACCAGCCCAGAGCCCCATACCCAGAAGAAAAACTTTTTTATTTTGAGATAGGTTTTCTCTGTGTAGCCTTGGCTGTCCTGGACTCACTTTGTAGAAGAGTCTGGCCTTGAACTCACTGAAATATTGCAGACTTTGCCTCTCAGAGGGCTGGGATTACAGGTATACACCATCACCTCCAGCTCCCATCCAAACTTTCAATCATAATAGATACAGAAAAACAATTTCATGATGAAACAAAATTTAAACATTATCTATCCACAAAGACAGTCATACAGAAGGTACAAGAACAAATCTCCAACAGACAGTAGATAAAGAGGATAACCACAACCAACAAAATGCAGAAAAATACAATCCTACACAAGCAAATCAAAGAAATGAAAACACACACACACACTCAAACAAGCAAGCATGCACACACAAAGAATCAAGGATACAAAGAGTTAAAAAGTTATCTGTTCGAGAAAATCAATAAATTGGCATCTGATATCTAAAATACCAAAGAGGTAGAAGGAAAAGATTATCTAGAACCCCTGCTCAGATGTATTCCTTGGCAGCTCCGTTTCCAAGTGAGTGTCCTAGCAAGTGGAACAGGTGCAATCTCTGACATGAACTCAGTGTCTGGCTCTTGGATCACCTCCCCATGAGGGGTGGATGCAACCTTACCTGGCCACAGAGGAAGACTATTAAAGACAGTCCTGATGAGACATAATAGTCTTGGGTCAGATGGAAGGGGAGGAAGACATCCCCTATCAGTGGACTTGGGGAGGAGTATGGGAGGAGATGAGGGACGGAGGAGGGGATGAAGGCAGGATTGAAAGGGAATGAAGGTGGGGACTGCAGCTGTGTTGCAAAGTGAATAAATTGTAATAAATAAAAATTATATTAAAAAAAACAAAATTACTTGGGGGGGTGCACAACAGCAGATACCCAGAGAGTAATGAGAACATAGTTTTAAAACCTGAGCTTCATCAAATTCAAAAATATAAAAGAAATAATTTTCTCAATACATGCAGTACGGGGGCAGAAGCAGTGCAATAAGAAGGTGATAGAGGACACCAAGAAAACAAAGCCCTCGAAGTCAACATGATCAAAGCACAGATGAGCTTGGGAAGACTGGAGAAGCATGGGCATCACCTGTCCTGTTCTATAGCAGGTCTTTAGGGTAGATGTTATGACTTTCAATTTAGTGTGAATGATTGAATGTGTTTCTTATGCCTTCCCTTGGACTCTTTTCCTTCTTTTTGTTTTGTCCAATCTGTGTGCTAGGTTTTTATTTAATCTTGTTGTATTATATCTTATTATCTCTTAGAAACATGTTTTTATTCTAATGGAAGACAGAAAGGGGAAGGAATCAGATGGGAGAGAAGTGCTGTGGAACTGGAAGACATACAGAAAAGAGAAACTCATAATTAGGATATATTTTGTGAGGAAATATCTGTTCACTTAAATTCAATATTCAAGTTCTTATGAAGTGTGAGACTACTTGAACAGGTAACATGAAAAGGCCTGGGAGGTATGTAAATATACCAAGGCAACTAGAACACAGCAGAGTGAAACAATGAACTGGCAATCGTCTTGCTGCATAGCTGTTAAGAACACGTGTGACATGGATTCAGGCCCTTTTGGATTTTAGAGTCTTTATTGAAAAGTAAGTTGTAATTCTAGTAGATATCCCTTTATAAGTAAGTTAGCTTTTTCTCTTGAAGCTTTTAATTTTCTTTTCTTTTCTTTTTTTTTGCTGTTGTTGTTCTCTAAGTTTTGTGTTTTGAATATTTTGTGTCAGGGCAAGGGAGGGGAACTTTCTTTTTCTGGTAAAATCTATTTAGTGTTCTACAATCTTCTTGTACCTTTATAGTCAATATCTTCCTTATGTTCAACAACTTAGACTTCAGCACAAAACCATATATGATAAATCTGATAGAAGGGAAAGTGGGAAATAGCCTTGAATGCATTGGCACAAGATATAACTTCCTGAACAGAACATCAATAACACAGGCACTAAGATCAACAATTAATAAATGGAACCTCATGAAAGGGAAAAAACTTCTACAAGGCAAAGGACAGCCTATAGAATGAGAAAATAACTTTACAGAAAAGCAATCTATAAAACGAGAAAAGAAGTTTACCAACCCTACATCTGACAGGGGGCTGATATCCAAAAATACATAAAGAGCTCAAGAGATTAGACAAATACCCCAAACAAACCAAATACCCCCCAATTAAAAATGGGTACATATCAAAACAGATGTCTCAACAGAGGAAGCTCAAATGGCTGAAAAACACTTAAAGAAATGTTCAACTTGCCTCATCATCAGAGAAATTCAAATCTGAGATTCTATTTTACCGTGTTGGAATGACTAAGACTGAAAACATATGTGACAGCTCATGCTGTCGAGGATGTAGAGCAAGGAGAGCATTCCCCCATTAGTGGTGGGAGTATAAACTTGTATAGCCACTTTGGAAATTAATACAGTAATTTCACAGAAATTGAGAATCAGTCTATCTCAACATCCAGCTATACCACTCCTGGGCATATAGCAAAAGAATATTCAATATGTTCACAGCAGTTTTATTCATAATAGCCAGAAACTTTAAACAACCTACATGTCTCTCAATAGAAGAATGGGTGAAGAAAATGAGGTATGTTTCCACAATGTAGTGTTACTCGCTGTTAAAAATAATGTCATGAAATGTGTAGACAAATGGAACTAGAGATAAAAATCCTGAGTGAGGTAACCCAGCCTCAGAAAACCAAACATGATTGGTGCCTAGCCCAATTATCATCAGAGAAGCTTCATTCAGCAACTGATAAAAAACAGATGTACATATCCACAAGCAAACATTAGAAGGAACTTAGGGAATCCTGCTAAAGAGAGAGCAGAGAATTATAGGGACCAGAGAGGTCAAGGAAACTTCAAATTTCCCACAGAATCAACTAACCTGAGCTCATAGAGGCTCACAGAGGTTAAACTGTCAACCAGAGTATGCATGGGACTGACCTAGGCCCTCTACACATATGCTGTCATTCGATAGCTTGTCTTCTTGTGGGACTCCTAACAGTGAGAGCAGGGACTGTTTCTGATTCTTTTGCGTCCATTTGGAACCCTTTTCTCCTACTGGGTTACTTCATCCATCCTTAATGCAAGGGGAGGTACCTAGTGTTACTGCAACTTGATATACTATGTTTTGTTTATACACTTGGGAGGCTTGCTCTTCTGTAAAGAGAAGTGGAGGAGGGATGAATGGTGGGGAGATGGGGAAGGTACATACAGGAGAGGTCAGGGAGCTCCTGGGAGGAGAGGAGGAAGAAAAATCTTCAGTTGAGGGGCAAAACTATAATAATACAAAAGAGAAAAAAATTAAATGAGGGAAACAATCACCCCCTTACAGTCAGCTGCAAGCTAAATCCCAGAGTCACCATCATTTATACATAAGTCTAATTTATCTTTCCAAAGACAGATGACTATAAATAACCCTACTACTGTGTATTTTTCTCTAAAAAAGCAATAAAATTTTCAAAGATTAAAAAAAGATGTGTGATTAAAGCAAGCTAGTAAATTTACCTATGTTAACTATCAACTTACCCATTAATTATACTTATACTATATGACTGTACTTATATGCTTTCTTCTATAGAAATAAAAGAGTAGAACAATGAAAGTTTTACAGAAACACATTGTGAACCAGATTTCAGTGATGTCTGGGACTTATAATAAAATGTTCCTGTTTGGTGTGTCTTTATATGATATATGCATAGCAGGTGTTTCATCTTTAATAAGAAAGACTTTACTAAATTGGAAATGAAGTAATCGTTCTGCCTCAGCAACAAAGAAATTTTCTAAATGAGAGCCAAAGTATTTTTGCAACCAAAATAGAAATGTGGAAGGTGACATAGTTAGAAAATGACATAGTTTTACTATAATTATTGAAAATAAACCTATGACCTTAGCCTTCAGAGGCTTAGAAATTATGTTTAAAATATCACTGTTAAGATACCAAACTCAGCTCATGTGAACATGAAAATTGTATATTCTGTATTTTTTCCATTCATTAATTTGTTTAACCACTTTACAGTCTCATTGCAGTCTCCTCCCTCCTTTTGTCCCAGTTCCATTCTCACACCTCCTCCTCCATCTCCCCTCCCCTTCTCTGAGGAGGGATACCAGCCTACCCTGGCATATCATGTCTCAGTAGGACTCAAAGCATCCTCTCCTACTGAGGCCAGACAAGGCAGCCCATTTAGGGGAAAAATATCCAAAGGCAACAGAGTCAAAGACAGCCCTTGCTCCCATGTTAGGGCACCAGCATGAAGTACAATCTGCATCTCTGCTACATATGTGTAGGGAGCCAAGGTCCAGCCCATGCATGCCCCTTTGGTTGGTGATTCAATCTCTGTGAGCCCTCATGGACCCAGGTTAGTTGACTCTGAAGGTCTTCCTGTGGTATCATTGACCCCTCCAGCTCCCTCACTCCTTCCTCCAACTCTCCCACAGATTCCCCAAGCTCCATCTATTGTTTGGCTGTGGGTCTCTGCATTTGTTTCCATTCACTGCTGGATGAAGCCCCTCAGAAGACAGTTATGTTAGGCTCCCATCTGCAAGCAGAGCAGAGCATTATTAATCGCGTCAGGGGTTGCCTCTCTCCCAAACGGTCGATCTCAAGTTGGGTCAGTCATTGGTTGCTTATTTCCTCCATCTCTGCTCCATGTTTAATCCTGCACTTCCTGTAGGCAAGGCACATTTTGGGTTGATGGTTTGGTGGGTGGGTGACTTCTCTCCACTGGCTTCTTTACTGGAAGTCCTGCCTGGCTACAGGAGATGGGCACATCAGGCTCCATATCCCCCACTGCTAGGAGTCTCAGCTAGGGTCACCCCCATAGACTCCTGAGAGCTACCCTCTCAGTTAATTCCTAGTGTCTCAATTTGACAACAAAATTAGCCACCACATCTTCCTACATCAGCCCGAGGCCACTATCCATTTCTTGTTCACCTGAGTCTAATGAGAAAGGAATTGATTCCTTGAGTGTATATATGCTCGGCTTTGTATGCAGAAAGCCATGATAGCATTAGGAAGCAAGTGAAAAGGGAAGCATGCCACCTGTCCCCTAATGGATGAATATCAGTGTCCACAGCGCACTGAAGGATAACACTCTGGAGCCTGCTGCTTTAGATGGCAAATGTACCACAGAGAGTCATGTGTTTGAACACTAGGCCCCAGCAGGTAGCACTGTGTGGGAAGGTGTGGACCTGAGGAAATGGGACCTTACAGGAGGAAGAGGGTCACTGGAAACAAGGGAAAACTAGGCAGAACTAGCTGCTCAGGTCCTACTGCTTCAGCTACCCGCCTTTCCTGTTACCATGACTTCCCTGTCCTTGAGGGCAAAAACTGAGGGAATCAGTGTGGTTGGTGCCCAGGCATGGCTAGGTCATTTCTGGCTCTGACATCACAAAGAGTCATTGTGAGGAATGGTGGAACCTGGCCACATACAGAACTCACTGAGGCTAGGTTTGGTCCTATAAAGTGTGGTAGCCATTGTTTGCTAGGTTGGATGGTTGGAGAGTTGGTCAATCATTACACTGGCAAGCTCCCTTAGGACAACCAGACCTGTTGACCATCAACAAAATGAGTGAGTTTCCTTCTGACGCTGTTTTGTTGTTTTTTTTTTTTGTTGTTGTTGTTGTTTGTTTATTTTTGGGTTTTTTTTTTGGCTTTCACTTTTATTTGTTCATTTATTGGTTTCAGGTATGATTATGCTTACTGTTATTTTTCTTCATAACCTCTCATTTTTATTTTTGTATTCTTCATCTATCTCATTTTCACTTTGATTTCATTTCACAATCACAGTATTTATATTAACTACACAACATGAGTGATCTCACAGTGACATTTCCATACATGTATATGAAGAACTTTGATCACACTGCCTGCAGTCTACCCCTTCCAAGTCCCTCACTGTTTCCCTTTTCTGTTCAGCACCTTACTTTCCTAGTGCAGGCCAAGTCCCATGGACTGTTGTTCAGAGGACTGATGGACACATTGGATGGTTTCTTAAGGAAGAACACCTATGCCTCTCTGGGCTTTAGCACGAAGACTCCTCCTTACAGGTTATCTCAGGATCTTCCTGGCAGGTGAAGCATCATGACTTTACAAGAGGGCTAGAGACAAGAATCAGATCTGATCTTGTGATAGCAATTATGGAGCAGAGAAGCTGAAAAAATAATTTAAGGATAGAATAAGTGTAAGTCTAATAGGAGCTTGTTCTTTGAAGAAGGATGGGACTTTCCTTGGTGAGACTTACCATGACCTGTCCCTCCAACCTACTTCTGTCCTTCTCTCTGCCTGCAACTGTACCTTCATGGATTATCTTCTGTCTCAAGGAGGGTGATTAAGGCACTAAGCTAGTGTGTTATAAGGCACAGGAGGTGCGGACAATACTGATCTCAAAGCAAAGGACCAAGCCCGTGCTCCTGAGTTCTGCTGGTCCTACAGCTTAAAGAACAAATTCACGAACAAAAACTTCCAAGCACTGCACAGACCCCAAGCCCCAAAAGAAACACCTGTCTTTTTGGAAAAACAAAGGGGACTTCTTATTGTCAAGGGCAGTCTATCCAAATTTCCAAGTATAGGCTTGGATAAAACTCCTTCCTCCAACTTTACTCTTTTCGTGTTTGGGGAAAGGCAGTGGGTAACAGAACCTTCATGGTCAAGCAACAAGGAGCTTCAGGTTCCTTTCTGTATTTCCAAGGTGTTGGTGATGAGGAGGGTCTATTGTCTGTGACATTGAAAATCTAATATCTGATTACAGAACTGGTAAGTTACGCTTTGGTGCTCATTGCTGGTGCCTTTCATTGTTTGATGGTTTAGCTTACTAGACTTACTATCCAGTGCTTAAATGTGTGATGAGTAGACATGTGCTGCCTTCAGCTGGCATGCACATTCTCTTAAGAGAGAACATCCTTATTGACCTCTTGTAAACATCCACCCATTTTCTCTGGTATATGTGTTGTAGCTTGGGTGGTTCCTGTGAGGTCCATTTAATGTGTAAAACTGAAGACTTTTGGTGGGAGATGACAGAAGCATAACTTCAAGAGCATGGAAATGGCTGATCAGCCCTCCATCCTCAAGTGTTGTTGTCGCATGCACTTGTGACTATGCTCCATGTCTAACAGCAACCATTAACTTTTTTCATGTATTTTTAATATTAATTACAGTTTATTTACTTTGTGTCCCAGCTGTAGCCCCCTCCCTCATTCCCTCTCATTCCCACCCTCCCTCCCTCATCTCGTGCTTGCCCCTCTCTAAGTCCACTTATAGGGGAGATCCTCCTCCCCTTCCATCTGACCCTAGCCTATTAGGTCTTACCAGGACTGGCTGCAATGTCCTCCTCTGTGGCCTAACTAGGCTGCTCCTCCCATGGGGGAGTAGGGAGGTCAAAGAGCTAGCCATAGAGTTCATGCCACAGGGGCTTGTCTGAGACTGATTCTCCAACCAGGAATCAATAACTTTTGAAGCTTTGGGAACCTAAATCATGAAGAAAACAAAAGCAGTCCTTTCACATCTTCTCTTTGCTATTGCTTTTTTTTTTATTTGGTGAGACAGGGTCTCCTGTAGCACAGGCTGGCCTAAGCATCCCTGTATGATCAAAGATGACTTGAACTGAGCCTCCTGCCTCCACTTTTTTAGCTTTTCTAACTGCCACATGTTCACCTTTATGATACTTTCCTGACTTTCACTATGACCTCTCCTGTCTAAGGTCCATCAGCTGACCCTGAAGGACTCTCATTCAGGATACAACTAGTTGTATTATGTCTAGATGTAGTGTGTGTGTGTGTGTGTGTGTGTGTTTATGTGTGTGTGTTTGTGTTCGTGTATGTGTATGTAAGTGCGTGTGTCTATATCCTGCCAGGTCTCTATTGAAGATTTATCCCTAATATAATGGTATTAAGATTTGGGGACTCAAGAGCACTAGAGACTTGCCATACAGCAGAACATGTGACCTTGAGAAGAGGGCTTGATAGACTGAGTTCATGCTTTTTCTCAACCTCGTGGGAATACATACAAAGTCCTGGATAGTAGAAAGCAGCACTGTTAAACACTGAATCTGCTGAGACCTTCATCTTGCTTCACCAATATCCAGATACTCAATCGATTGCTCTTATTTCATAAGCGACATAACTAAGGGATTTTGTTTGAGAGCAGAAGGGCCTACGGTGTCAGGATATGGCTCCATCTCCCACATCTGTTGCCTGTAGGGTTCTGGTTGACAGGTGTGTTCTCGATCATTTTGAACAAAAGTCCCACAGAGAATCATGTGTTTGAACATTGTTCCAATCAGGTGGCATCAGGTGGGGGAATCTGTGGACCTTGGGCAGTGGGCCTAGCAGGAAGAGGTGGATCCCTGGGCATCACTGGGGACAAACATTTGAGTGTAACCAGCTTCCTCAGGCCCCTACTGCCCAACTGCCCAACACCAACATTCCTGTCTGTTAGACAGAATGTGAGGGAATCCAGGGAATGTTCTTAGCCACATTGGTCCATTTCTTGCTCTGATATCACAAGGAGCCATTATGACACCTATCCACTTAAGGCTATGGCCTGCCTCCTGTTTTACAGAGCAGAAGCTCTTGTTGGTTGGAGAGTGATTGGACTTCTGCACTCGTGACATATTATACTTGGACTTTCAGAAGCGGTTGGACCTGCATAGAGTAAGTTTCTTCTGTTTTCTAACTTAGAATTTTTATTATGTTAATTTTATGGGTATGAATATTTTGCCTTCATGTATGTCTGTGCACATGCTTGGTGTCTGCTATAGAGGTCAGAAGAGGGAGTTAGTTTCCCTGAAACTTGAGTTACAGATGGTTGTGCACCACCCTGTGGTGTTGGGCATTGAACAAGGGTTCTCTGGAAGAACAGGTGGTGGTCTTAATGGCAAAATCATCTCTTCAGCCCTTCTGGGTTTTTTGTTTGTTTCTTCTTACCTCTATATTTACCTTTGATTTTTTTATTTTGGTTTATTCCTCTTCTCATATTCCAAGCCTTTTATAGGTATGTAACAATGGAGTTATATAAGTAATTTAATTATGACAATCACAAGAACACCTATAATGCACTTTGATCACATTCATCATGTGATTAACCTGAGTTGTTTTACTTTTTTTCGTAAGTATTTCAGTCTTCTTATTTATTTACTGGGCTTCTTCCTAAGTTGAACTTGTATATAGAAATTTCTCAATTTTGTCTATATTTTCCAATTTATGCCAGAAGAGACCAAGAAGGACACCATCATGTCGGAGGAGACCATCATGCCTGAAGAACCCGAGGAGTACTCCATCATGCCAATCACAATCATGTCAGAAGAGACCAAGGAGGACACCATCATCTTGGAATAGCCCAAGCAGTGCTCCATCATGCCTGAAGAGGCTGAGGAGTACTCCATCATGCTAGACACCATCATGCCAGAAGAGACCCCGGAGTACGCCATCATGCCAGAAGACACCGAGGAGTATTCCATCATGCCAGAAGAGACCGACGAGTACTCCATTATGCCTGAAGAGACCGACGAGTACTCCATCATGCCTGAAGAGACTGATGAGTATTCCATCATGCCAGAAGAGACCGACGTGTACTCCATTATGCAGGAAGAGACAAGTATTCCACCATGCTGAAAGAGACCAAGAAGTACTCCATCATGCCAGACACCATCATGATGAAAGAGACCAAGAAGTACTTCATCATGCCAGACTCCATCAGGCTGAAAGAGACCAAGAAGTACTCTATCATGCCAGAATCCATCATGCTGGAAGAGACCAAGGAGGATACCATCAGGCCAGAGGAGACCAAGGAGAACTCCATCATGCCTGGAACCATCATTCAGGAAAAGACCAAGGAGGACACCATCATGGTGGAAGAGACTGAGGAGGACACCATCATGCCAGAAGAGACTGAGACTGACGAGTACTCCATCAGGCCAGACACCATCATGACGGAAGACACCGAGGAGGAAATCACCACTCTGGAAGAGACCAAGGAGGACATCATCATGCCAAAAGATACCATCACACGTGGCCAGCCTCAGGAAGCTAGCACAGCTTTCTCCCACAACGGGCATCAACGCTGGATGCAGGTGAAGAAGACAAGCATGAACGGCCTCAGACATCTGTGCTGCTGCTGCCTGCCACCTGCTAAGACAAGGCTCGCCTAATGTAAGAACATGACTCCAATGAAAAGGGACCGTGGAGTCACTCTCAGCACCAGGTGAGTGCATTTATTTCACTTCATTTATCCACTTTTCCTTCTGTCCTTTGTGACTAAGGATACTTTGCCCACTTGTGGCACACCTGTGAACTTAACAACCTGTCACTTCAGGAAGAACAATCCCATAGAAATCCTGGAAATGTGACCTCAGGCTTGTTCAACAAGAAGTGGACTATGTACATATGCTGATAAAGCAGGGAGAGGAGCAGGTGGGGCATGGACAAAGGCAGCAGAGATTGCTGAGAGACCAATAGGGCACGTTGGTGCTGCAGGGGCAGCACAGTAAGTCCTGTGTGCTTCAAAGTCACTAATAGTCTCCTACCTGTGTCTTTGTGCTTTGAAGTCCTGAAGAGGACAAGCCCCAGCTCCATGGCTTGTGGGCCACAGGGTGGGGGTAATCCTGGATGACATTCAGAAGGCCCTTCAGGGAAGCCAGGTCATGTGTGCAGGATCCAGTGTGGTCACGGGACCCTTCTGCACGGGACCCATGCCAGTGCAGATCTGTCCAGGTAAAATCCCACTGCAGTATAGACTGTCAAAGCAGATGCTGAGCCTGATGGACAACTGACGGGCAGAGTGAATGGAATTTTATGTAAGAAGTGGGAAATAGTAAGAGCTGGAGGGGATGGGAACTCCACAAGCAGAGCAACAGAACAAGATAATTTGAACACAGGGAACTTCCCAGAGACTCATACTCCAACCAAGGACTATTCGTGGCGATAACCTAGAACTCCTGCACAGATGTAACCCATGGCAGTTCAGTGTCCAAGTGGGTTACATAGTAATGGGAAGAGGGACTGCCTCTGACATAATCTGATTGGCCTTCTCTTTGATCACCTCCACCTGAGGGGGGAGCAGCCTTACCAGGCCACGGTAGAGGACAATGCAGACACTTTTGATGAGAACTGATAGACTAAGATCAGAAAGGAGAGGAGAACCTCCCCTATCAGTGGACTTGGGGAGTGGCATGCATACAGAAAGGGGAGGGAGGGTGGGATCGGGAGGGGAGGAGGGAGGAGCTTATGGGGGGATGCAAAATGAATAAAGTGTAATTAATAAAAAATTTTAAAAAAAGATTGGGAGGGAAAGAGGGAAAGGGCTAAGGCTGGTATACACGTGAATGACCTGTGATTACAATAAATAAAATAAAATAAATAAAATAAAATAAAATAAAATAAAATAAAATAAAATAAAATAAAATAAAATAAAATAAAATAAAATAAAATAAATCCCAGTCAGGAAGGCCTGGTTTTCCACTGGATCTTCTTCAGAGGGGAAGGGCTGAGGTGCAGGGGTGCCCTAAAGCTCTATGTGGCACACTAATCCCTTGCCCTCTCCCCCAGCCTGCATAAACATCACAGATTGCCCTCTGAGTAGTGATTGTCCTTTACTCCCTTTTTCTTGACAGGGAACATGATCTTTTCCACAGGTGAGACTTCTCTCCTTAGTGATATAGTTCCCAAAGACAGTTATTCCCTCTCTTGACACCAGTTCTGCCCTCCAGTGACTCGTCGCTTGTGTATCTATGCTTGCTCTTTCAAGGCTAACATTCACATTGGATCCCACACTCACCACCACATGCCACAGCGTGAGGGTGTGATAGGTGTCCTGAAGAGTCTAACTAGAGACTCTATATTGGAAGAGTAATCTGCTGTATCCCTACCTCATGGCAGCCTCAAGCCTCTACCTTGTGTATGTACTCAACTGGACAAATATTAAGGCTGCTTCCATTTCTTCAAGTCTCCGCACTTTACATATTCTTGAACAGTTAATTAGCCTTGCATAGCCTTTGGGGGAGAGTTCTGGGAAGCCTTATCTTCCCATCCTAGTTTCACATTGGTAAGACTTCATCCTTGTGTTCTTTCTCCCTAGACTGTGCCAACAACAATCACAGTGTGAGACACACAGAAGTCTGTGTGTCTGACCATGTATGGTCCATCCATCCTGGTGTCTCCCTGAATTTGAACACAGGACAAGAATTCTGGCATTGTCATCCTACTGGGATAGCCTCTATGTTCAACAGTGTGTCTCCATAATGTACTTCCACTGTGGAAAAACATCTGTGTTTCTCATCTGCTCTGTCCTCTGAGCAACTCTAAGCTCATAGGATGGACATTTGATATGGCAGATGGATGTGTTTCATTTTGCAGAATTTGGAAAACAAAGTTATGTACACCGTACCATAGATGTATACCCAGGGTTTCAATGGGCAACTACTTTAAGTTCTGAAAAGGCTGATTGTGTAATTACACATTTATTGGAAATAATAGAAAATTTGGGGATACCTCCACAAATTAAGATTGATAATGCAACTACATATATATCTAGTAAGATGAAGCAATACTTTGCATATTATAATATAAATCACATTCTAAAGTGTGGTATACCAGTAATATGATTTATATTATAATATGAAAAGAATTGCTTTGTATATATATATATATATATATATATATATATATATATATATATGACTTTGTTGAAGTAGGTGTGGCCTTGTTGAGTAGGTGTAGCCTTCTTGGAGTGGGTATGGCCTTGCTGGAGGAAGTGTGTCACAGTGGGGGTGGGCTTTGATGTCTCCTATGCTCAAGCTATGCCCAGGGTGGCACACAATCTCCTTCTGCTGTCTGTGGACCAAGATGTAGAACACTCAGCTCCTCCAGCACCATGTCTGCCTGCAGGCTGACATGTATCCTGCCATGATGATAATGGACTAAACCTCTGAAACTGTAAATCAGCCCCAATTATGTGTTTTTCTTTATCAGAGTTGCCTTAGTCATGGTGTCCCTTCACAGCAATAAAACCCTAACTAAAACACCAACCAACCCTTAATTATAAAAGACAGTAAAAATATGAAAGAAGCCTAGAGATGTTATTGTCATCTCTGATTATTAGTAGTCCTTAATAAAATTTTAGGAAATTAGGGAATCCAAATATTGTAATAAAAAATTGAATTAATAAATAATTAATAAATGATTAAAATAATTAGTAAATAATTAATAATTAATTAACCCATATCAGGACAGAATTCTATGCTCAAAGACAGATTTAAGGAATGATACCTCTCTCAGGAATTAATTTAATAGCTAATTTAAGTCTTAAAAATCAAAACATTCCGTGTAGAATATTATGTCCAGCAACCTGAGATGGTAAAATAAAGTCGCCTATATGTGATGTATTTCATTATATAATATATATATTTATTATATAATAAATATAATAATATGTATTTATATAATGTATATATAATATTATAGATATGTAAGTATAAATCTGATTATATGGATGTAGCATAAAAACACATATTATTAATGTAATTTAATGCAATATTACATACAACATATATAACTTCTTGTAGTATCTCACACCATGCGTTTCTATCATAGTCATTCTCCCTTCTCATGCTCTTCCAGAATCTAGCACTCCCTTTTCTACCCAACTAATTTGGTATCTTTCTTTCTATTTTATTTTTCTCTGCAGGCCACTGTTTGTGTTAGATGCAAATGTGTTTGGCCTTCCATTAGAGAACAGTCATCTTAACAGCGTCTATACTCTTAAAGGTGATTGACCCTCCATTCTCCAAGCAGGTAACCATTGACACCAAACAGGTAACCACCCATAGCTTTTTCATTATTTGTGAGATTTTGTGACCTATTTTATCCTTGCTACAGGAATTTGGTTTGAATAGACTTGCACAATTACTGTTTACACTTTCACAACTGCTCTGAACTCAATGTACAGCTGTAATCACAGTTCTAAGAGACACGGCAACACTGAGATCATTCACCACCTCTGACTTTTACACCATTTCTTTCGCAGTTCCTAAATGATTCCCAGGTCTTTGGAGGAGTTTGTGTAAATAGTTTGATTTATAGGTAGGAAATCTTTGCACCTTGGACAGTTTTGGGCCTCTGGGTTAATCATGTTAATCACCATCTATTGCAAGTAAATAGAATTATCTCTACTAATTGCAAGATGCACAAATCTATGAGTATAATTATAATCATTAGAAATTTCTCAAATACTATGTCCATTTAGCAGAAAAATACTAGTAGTACATCCCTTCCTATAATCTATGACCTGTCTCAAAATATAATGTGAACTTAAGAACTTATTCTCGGGGGGCGGAGCCAAGATGGTGACTAGCACACACAGTTTCCGAGCTGTGGAAGAGATAAAGTTCTGAGCTGATGTGTGGAAGAACTTCTGAAGCCAGGGAAACAACGGAGAGACTTTCTAAACAACAGGGAACATCGCCAGAGGTGAAAACCTTGGTCTTGGGTCACCCACGGACTTGATTGGGGAAGGTGAGAAACGATCCTTTGATCTCTCGGCACTCCCCTCCCCCAGACCTCCCTCCTCCTCGGCACAGGCACAGCCGACTCACCTTTCTCAGCGCAGACCTAACTGCCTGGGGCCTACAGCCACTGAGGCGGAGCCCCAAGCCCTTTATCGGCAAAGGCCAGCAGTACTGTGTCTCGGAGCCCCAGATTCACTCGCGGCGGCTGCACCATCCTCCCAGGGCCCGAGTCTGCTAGACGCCACACTAGCTCCGCACGAGCGCCATCACTGACGGTACGGCCCGCCCAATCCCACAGTGACAGAGAATACGCTATATACTCACCAAAACCAGACAAAAACGCCATACAAGCTAGACACACCAGGCGCTGGGCCTCCGAAGCTTGGAGAGCACAGTAAAGAGACCCCAGGACTTCCCAGAAAGCATCTGGACTAGCAACCCAGTCTCCAGTTACAGCGGGACTTTCTAACCTGGCTGCGGAGCAGCACTGAGCTGGCGGGGCACATCAGCCCTCCAGTTTAAGACTAACCAGGGCCAAACCAGAGAACAGAAAGGCTGATTACCCCGATTCCCACTGACGTGACCACCCTGAAATCTCCAGCTGCAGCAAGACCTCATAACCTGGCAGTGACAGCAGCACGGAACTGGCGGAGCACATCAAAGAAGCAGGGCCAAACCAGAGAACAGAGAGCTCAGATACGCCAATCTCTGCCAAGTGTCCTGCCTGTAAGTGAGTGCACCCTTGAGAATCTGCAGCTCCACTGATCCTGGGTTCTGCTAAAACAGAAGCCAGGCATCGAACCCCCTCCCACCCATATACCCACTTTGGGAAACAGAGGGGCACTTGGAACATTGAAGTTCCTGCTCTGTGGGACTAATTGAGGAGTTAAGGCAGTTAATGCCAGAAATTGCGCTGCGATCATCACTAGCGCCTGCGACATATACATTGCAGAGCCCCTCCCACACACTCAAGGGTTCAACATTAGCCATCACTCTGTCCCTCGAGACACACGCCCACACCCACTTACACACACACACACATATACACACACACGCACGCACGCTTGCATTTGCCTCTGTTTGCGCCTGCGTACTTTCCTCCCACAGGTACAGCTAGTCCTCAGCATACGCTAAGGACACGGGACCTCTCTCAACTTCCTGAAGAATTCTCCAGACTCGAGAGAGAGACAGTACCAGTCTGATTGGCAGAATCCAAAAACAAACAGGGAAGGTCTCAGACAAGCCAATGGCCAGGGGTAGGCGAAAGAACACTTCCAACATAAATCAGGACATCATGACTTCACCAGCAAACCCCAAAACCGATGGATACTCCAATTCATCAGAAGCACAGGAAAATGACCTTAAAGCCATGCTTGCTCAATTATTTGAGGCTTATAAGGAGGAAATGAACAAATCTTTCAAAGAATTGGCCAGTCAATTGGAGGTAAAGAAAGAAGAAATAGACAAAACCCTTAAAGAAACACAGGCAAACATAGCCAAACAAATAGAGGCACAAGTAGAGAAAAAATTAGTGGCATACAAAAAGGAAATGAACAAGGAAATAGAGTCCATCGTAGAGAGACAGGAATCCAAATTCAAACACATAAAAGAAATGGTGCAAGGCATGAAAACAGAATTAGAATCAATAAAGAAAACACAAAATGAGAAAACTCTTGAGCTGGAGAACTTGGAGAAAAGATCAGGAACCACAAAAGTAAGCATCACCAACAGAATACAAGAGATGGAAGAGAGAATCTCTGGAGCTGAAGACACACTTGCAGAAATTGATACCTCTCTCAAAGAAAAAGTAAAATCAGAAAAATTCCAATCACAAAATATCCAAGAAATCAAGGATGCTATGAAAAGACAAAATCTAAGAATAATAGGAATTGATGAAAAAGAAGACTCCAGGCTCCAAGGTCCAGAAAATATTTTCAAAAAAATCATAGAAGAAAATTTTCCCAACTTAAAGAAAGAGATGTCCATAAATATACAAGAGGCCTACAGAACACCAAATAGACTAGACCAGAAAAGAAACACATCACGTCACATCATAGTCAAAACACTAAATCTACAGAACAAAGAAAAGATATTAAAAGCAGCAAGGGAAAAAGGCCAAGTAACATATGAAGGTAGACCTATCAGAATCACACCAGACTTCTCATCAGAAACTATGAAAGCCAGAAGGGCCTGGGCAAGCATCATGGAGACTCTAAGAGATCACAAATGTCAACCGAGACTACTATACCCTGCAAAGCTTTCAATCAACATAGATGGAGAAAACAAAATATTCCATGACAAAACTAAATTTACGCAATATCTATACAGCAAACCAACCCTACAGAAGATACTAGAAGGAAAACTCCAATCCAACGAAAACGAATTCACCCAAGAAAACAGGGCATACAGATAACATCCCAACAAAAATGAAAAGAAAACAAGCAATGAAACAAGGTAAGATCATCGACTCCATTACAAAAGGAACTAACATGCATTGGTCAATATTATCTATCAATATTAATGGACTCAACTCACCAATAAAAAGACACAGGCTAACAGAATGGTTACGGAAACAGGACCCAACATTCTGTTGCATCCAAGAAACACACCTGTGCAACAAAGATAAACACTACCTCAGAGTAAAGGGCTGGAAAAATGTTTTTCAAGCAAATGGTTCCAGAAAACAAGCTGGAGTAGCCATCCTAATATCTAATAAAATAGACTTTCAACCCAAGTTAATCAAAAAAGATAAGGAGGGCCACTATATTCTCATCAAAGGAAAAATCCAACAAGAGGACATCACAATTTTGAATATCTATGCCCCAAATACAAGAGCACCTACATTCGTAAATGAAACAATATTAAAGCTTAAATCATACATTGATCCTAATACCTTAATAGTAGGAGACTTCAACACCCCACTCTCATCAAGGGACAGATCAACCAGACAGACACCAAATAGGGAAATAAAAGCACTCACAGAATCCCTAAATCAAATGGACCTAATAGATGTCTACAGATCTTTTCACCCAAACTCAAAAGAGTACACCTTCTTTTCAGCACCACATGGAACCTTCTCCAAAATAGACCATATAGTTGGTCACAAAGCAAGCCTCAACAGATACAAAAGGATTGAAATAATCCCTTGTATACTATCTGACCACCATGGACTAAAGCTGGACATCAACAACAACAGAAACAACAAAAAGCCGACACGCACATGGAAACTGAACAACTTACTACTCAATGACAGCTGGGTCAAGGAAGAAATAAAGAAAGAAATTAAAGACTTTCTAGAATTCAATGAAAATGAAGGCACAACATACCCAAATTTATGGGACACATTGAAAGCAGTGCTCAGAGGAAAATTTATAGCACTAAGTGCCTACAAGAAGAAATCCGTAACATCACATACAAACAACTTAATGGCCCAACTGAAAAACCTAGAAAAAAAAGAAGCAGATACACCCAAGAGGAGCAGACGGCTGGAAATAATCAAACTAAGGGCAGAAATCAATCAATTAGAAACAAATAAAATTATCCAAAGAATCAATGAAACAAAAAGCTGGTTCTTTGAGAAAATCAACAAGATAGACAAACCATTAGCCAAACTAACTAAAAAGCAGAGAGAAACCATACAAATCAGCAAAATCAGAAAGGAAAATGGAGACATAACTACAGACACTGAGGAAATCCAAACGATTATTAGGTCATACTACAAAAGCCTATATGGCACAAAATTTGAAAATCTAAATGAAATGGATAACTTTCTTGACAGATTCCATCTACCAAAATTAAGTCAAGATCAGGTAGAAAGACTGAATAGTCCTATATCTCCCAAGGAAATTGAAGCAGTCATTAACAGTCTCCCCTCCAAAAAAAGCCCTGGACCAGATGGCTTCAGCGCAGAATTCTACAAGACCTTCAAAGAAGTACTAACACCAATTCTCCTCAAACTATTCCATAAAATAGAAACAGAAGGAACACTACCAAACTCATTCTATGAAGCCACAGTCACTTTGATACCTAAACCACACAAAGATCCAACCAAAAAAGAGAACTTCAGACCTATCTCTCTTATGAACATTGATGCAAAAATACTCAATAAAATACTTGCAAACCGAATCCAAGAACACATCAAAGATATCATCCACCATGACCAAGTAGGCTTCATCCCAGGAATGCAAGGGTGGTTCAACATACGGAAATCCATCAATGTAATCCACCACATAAACAAAATGAAGGAGAAAAACCACATGATCATCTCCTTAGATGCTGAAAAAGCATTTGACAAAGTCCAACACCCATTTATGTTTAAAGTCTTGGAGAGATCAGGGATACAAGGCACATACCTAAAGATAGTAAAGGCAATATACAGCAAGCCTATAGCCAACATCAAACTCAATGGAGAGAAACTTAAAGCAATCCCACTGAAATCAGGGACAAGACAAGGCTGCCCACTCTCTCCATATCTCTTTAACATTGTACTTGAAGTCCTAGCCAGAGCAATAAGACAACTAAAGGAGATCAAGGGGATACAAATCGGAAAGGAAGAGGTCAAAGTGTCACTATTTGCAGATGATATGATAGTATACATGAGCGAACCCAAAGATTCAACCAGAGAACTTCTTCAGCTGATAAACACCTTCAGCAAAGTGGCAGGATACAAAATCAACTCAAAAAAATCAGAAGCCCTCTTGTATACCAAAGACAAAAAGGCCGAGAAAGAAATTAGGGAAACAACACCCTTCACAATAGCCACTAATAACATAAAGTACCTTGGTGTGACTCTAACCAAGCAAGTGAAAGACCTGTTTGAGAAAAACTTCAAGTCTTTGAAGAAAGAAATTGAAGAAGATCTCAGAAGATGGAAAGATCTCCCGTGCTCATGGATTGGTAGGATTAACATTGTGAAAATGGCCATCCTGCCAAAAGCAATTTACAGATTCAATGCAATTCCCATCAAAATACCAACTCAATTCTTTACAGACCTTGAAAAAAAGATTCTCAGCTTCATATGGAGAAACAAAAAACCCAGAATCTCCAAAACAATCCTGTACAACAACAGATCATCTGGAGGTATCTCCATTCCCGATCTCAAGCTGTACTACAAGGCAACAGTAATAAAAACTGCATGGTATTGGCATAGAAACAGAAAGGAGGATCAATGGAATCGCATAGAAGACCCAGAAATAAACCCACACACCTATGAATACTCAATATTTGACAAAGAAGCCAAATCCATTCAATGGAAAAAAGACAGCATCTTCAACAAATGGTGCTGGACCAACTGGATGTCTACATGCAGAAAAATGAAAATAGACCCATATTTATCACCCTGCACAAAACTAAAGTCCAAGTGGATCAAGGACCTCAACATAAAACCAGATACTCTAAATCAGCTGGAAAAAAAAAGTGGGAAACAGCCTAGAACTCATTGGCACAGGAGACAACTTCCTGAACAGAACACCAACAGCACAGGCTCTAAGAGCAACAATCAATAAATGGTACCTCATGAAACTGAAAAGCTTCTGTAAAGCAAAAGACACTGTCATCAAAACAAATAGACAGCCTACAGATTGGGAAAGAATCTTCACCAACCCTTTATCTGACAGAGGGCTAATATCAAGTATATATAAAGAACTAAAGAAGCAGAAAAGCAACAAACCAAGTAATCCACTTAAAAAATGGGGAACAGAGCTAAACAGAGAATTCTCGAAAGAGGAACATCGAATGGCAGAGAAACACTTAAAGAAATGCTCAACCTCATTAGCCATTAGGGAAATGCAAATCAAAACGACCCTGAGATTTCACCTTACACCCATCAGAATGGCCAAGATGAAAAACTCAAGTGATAGCACATGCTGGAGAGGTTGTGGAGAAAAGGGAACCCTCCTCCATTGCTGGTGGGAATGTAAACTGGTTCAACCACTCTGGAAGTCAATCTGGCGCTTTCTCAGACAACTAGGAGTAGTGCTACCTCAAGACCCAGCTATACCACTCCTAGGTATATACCCAAAATTTGCTCAAGTACACAACAAGGACATTTGTTCAACCATGTTCATAGCAGCTTTATTTGTAATAGCCAGAACTTGGAAACAACCCAGATGTCCATCAACGGAGGAATGGATACAGAAACTGTGGTATTTTTACACAATGGAATACTACTCAGCAATCAAAAAGGAAGAAATCATGAAATTTGCAGGCAAGTGGTGGGATCTAGAAAAGATCATTCTGAGTGAAGTATCCCAGAAGGAGAAAGACAAACTTGGTATATACTCGCTTATATAGACCTACAAGACATGATAAACATAATGAAATCTACACACCTAAAGAAGATAATCAAGAAAGTGGACACAGGCGAAGGTGATTAATCCTCATTTAGAAAGACAAATGGGATGTGCCTTGAACTTATGACAGGAGTCTACCACAAAAGGCATCTGAAAGACTCTACCTAGCAGTGTTTCAAAGCAGACACTAAGACTCATAACCAAACCCTCGGCAGAGTGCAGGGAATCATATGAAAGAAGGGAAGTTAGTATGATATGGAAAGGATAGGAGCTCTACAAGGACCAAATATATCTGGGCACAGGGTCTTTTCTGAGACTGAAACTCAACCAAGGACCATCTATGGATATAACCTAGAACTTTTGCTCGGATGTGGCCTGTGGTAGCTCAGTAACCAAGTAGTTTTCCAAAGTAAGGGGGACACGGACTATTTCTAACAGGATCTCAAGGGCAGGCTGTTTGACACCTCCCCCCAGGGGAGGAGCAGTCTGTTAGGCCACAGAGGAGAACTTTGCAGCCAGCCCTGAAGATACCTGATAAAACAGGGACAGATGAAAGGGGAGGAGGTCCTCCCCTATCAGGGGACTTGGAAAGGGGCAGGGAGGAGACCAGGGAGGGAGTGTGGGGTTGGGGAGGGAATGAGGGAGCGGGATACAGCTGGGACACAGAGTTAACAAAATGTAACTAAAAAGAAAAAAAAAATAAAAAAAAAAAAAAAAGAATGATAAAAAAAAAAAAAAAAAAGAACTTATTCTCTATTTGATTGTAACTTATTCTCTATTTGATTGTCTGTTTCTGTAAGGTTACCAACACATGGGACCTGCAACTTACACATCAGGGGACATTATACTAATGATTAAATCATACCTACAAGTCATGCTTAAGGTCATCTTGCACTAGAAGTTAAATCCCAATAACTAACATCATGAAAGTATACACAAGTATAGAACTAACTGTGACAGTAAAAATATAAGCAGAAAAATCATTAATGTGTATATGTAAAGAAATATTCTGCCCTAATGAAGTCTGCAAATAATGAAGAAGACAAGAGTCCCAACTGTCCATCTTTTGACAACAAAAGAAGCTTCCAGTATAAGAACTGGGTTACATGCAATTCATTTGTTGGCAAAACGGATCCCATGGAAATCCCAAAAAACTACCGGTATTGCCAAGGCTACAGCTTGGTCTTCACAAACTATCAACAAGGCCCTATACATGGAGAGGTCGAGATGGTACCTATATGGAGCCTTCACTCCTTTGTTCCAATGTTTTTGTTATGGTAAGGTACTCGGCAGGCTACCAAAAGAGAAATGCAAACACCATCTTGGCCAGAAAACCTTTAAACTACAATCTTTCCTAACTGCAAAATATGCTAGGGCAATGGTGGCACAAAGCTTGTGGGTGTAACTTACAAAGGTGTGATTTGACTTATGTCCTACTCCACAGGAAGGAACCCACACCTAACACAGATTGAATAAAGAACCAGAAAATAGAAAACCCAGAGACCTAGACTAAACCAAATACTACTAATCTAAATATAAATAAATAACAATAAAATAACTCCTACTGATACTCTCCTCTATTCACAGGTAAGTGTCTTATTCAGGCAGAATCAGAGAAACTTCCTCCTGAAGCTAAGGAGGAAAATTATCATGACCTATAATCAGATGTTATGCAGAGGGACATTTGCTGAGTATTTGGAGCACAGAACTCTAAATTGGTTGATCAAGCCTTCTCCCCTCATAGTTTAAGGAACCCTGCAAAAAGGAGGGAGTAAGAGTTTAGCTTAGGGGATAAGCAGCCATCACCTGTAACCAGGCAAGACCTCCACTGGATGAATGTGTACACCAGCCCACCCACAAAACTTTCAACCCACAATTTTCCCTAGCTACATGACATACAGGATAAGAAGGAAGGAGAAATTGAGGAAAGGTTAAACAATAACTTGCCCAAGTTGAGACCCATGCCATCAAAGTCCACTCACCCCTATTATTGATATTGTGCTATGCTTGCAAACAGAAGCCTAGCATAAAAGTCCTCTGAGAAGCTTCACCCAGCAGCTGATGTAAAGAGGTTTAGAGACCCACAGGCACCCATTAGACTGATCTCAGGAAATCTTGTGGAAGAGTAGGAGGAAGAGAGTGCTGGAGCCAGAAAGGTCAAGGATACCACAGAAAAACCTAAAGAATCAACCAACCTGGCCCCACAGAGACTCGATCACCAACCAAAGAGTATGCCTGGGGTAATGCTAAGCTCTGTACATGTATATAACAGAAGTGCAACTTGCTCTTCTTGTGAGAAGCCTAACAGCAAGAGCAGGGGCTGTCTCTGACTCTATTGCTTGCTTTTGTATCCCTTTCCCTTAACTGGACTGCCTCTTCTAGCCTCAGTAGGAGGAAGTGTGCCTAGTGTTATGCCACTTGACATGCCAAGGCTGGTTGATATCCCTGGGAGGCCTCCCTATCTCAGAGGACAATGGGAAGGAGAGATGAGAGGAGGGCATTAGAAAGGGAGGAACAGGGAGGAGAGCAGGGAGGGGAATCTGTGATAAGGATGAAAAGTAAATAAACAAAACAAAGTTTAAAAAAAAAAAGGTGTAAGATCCATCTGGAGGACACCAGGATAACAAGTCTTTGTAAATGAACTGAGCAAAGCTGCTATGAATTTACAGGGAGTGAAGCTGCAAGCCCAGGGCAGACAAAGGTCTGCATCAGGTCCTCTGTTTATGTGTTATTGCTTTCAGCTTAGTATTTATGAGCCTGATGAGTATTTAAACAAGTAGGTCTCTTATGCTTGTGACTTCTCTTGGGATTCTTCTTCCTCTGTTGATTTTCTTGTCTAACTTTGATGTGATGGGTTTTGTCTTTTGTTATTATATTTTCTTTCATGCTCCTTGGCTGTTATCTCTTAAAAGTCTGTTCTTTTCTCATGAGAGACAGAAAGAGTAGATCTAGATAGGAGAACATATGGGGAGGAACTGGGTGGACTAGAAGGAAGGGAACTGTAAACAGAATATAGTGTGTGAAGAAATAATCTTTTTTAATAAAAGGAGGAAACAAAACTTCAAAAAAAAAAAAGGTGGGTGTATAGCAGGAGAGGAAGAGGACAGAGATTATTCAAGGTAACCGGGAGATGAAACAGGTAAAGCACCAGAAGACTTGCAGGAGCATGACTCTTCTTATAAACAGTGATATTAAATGTAAATGGAATAAATTAAAAAATAAAGGTGATAGCCTGGCTGAATTGATGCTAAAAGAAGATCAACTTTTATATTCCTTTTAGAAGTACACTTCTCCAGAAAAGCTAGATGTGGGTATGATACAGGGATGCCTAATATAACCCATGCAAATGCAAATGAAAATTAAGCATAGCTAGCTGTACCTATATCAGACAAAACATATTTTAAATAATTCCAAAGAGAGACAAGGAAGATAACCACAAACTGACCCAAGCACAATATAACAGGAGAAAATAACAATTATATATAATATGCACGCAATCATAATGTATCTAGATATATAATAAAAGATGAGTATATTTAAAGGCAAAAACAGGGGCAAAAACAAGCTATAATATCATAGTTGAAAACATAACCTTCATCAGTGGATAAATAATCCAAAAATGTCAAAAAGACACAGAGATTAACCTAGAGACTATCAAATAAACACTACAACAAGAAAAAAAATTAGATATCAGTATGAAGAAAAAAAAAAAGTGAAAAACGCTCAGAACAAAACCAGGGTCCTCTAAAACAGCAATGAACTAAATGATAAATGCACTCCCTTTCCAGCTCCTGTCGTAGAATATTAATAAGTATGATTGGAAGAAAACTAGAGGCTGAGTTGTATTCCATTATGTAAATGTATCACAGTTTCTTCATCCATTTTTTTGGTTGAGGGGCATCTAGGTTGTTTCCCGCTTCTGGCTATTGTGAAGGAAGCTGCTATGAACATGAGCAGGGGTGTCTGGATAGGCTTCCCTATTCTGAGTAACAAGGAAGAGAGGATGCAGGAAGGGAGTCTTGAGATTGGGAGGAGAGGATGGAGGTGACTATGACCAAGATGTAGATTAAATAATTTAATAAAAAACCAACAACCAAAAAATCACAAAACAAACACACGCACACACACACACATACAAGGAACTGTAGTGAAGGCAGATAGCATTCTGTGAGACTCTACATACTGTAACATTTTAAGAAGCAGTTCATACAGGCTACAAACAAGTAGATGCCAGGAAGGTACATATTTGTCAACAGAACAGCAAGTATGCTGTTAAATTCTTGCATTCAATGTTAGGGATGTACACATGCCACACAACTGGAGACGAATATCAGTAACTGAGCAATGTACTGATTTTCCATTTTTGTTTCAAACTCCTTATTCAAAACATAACAGCAATAAAAAAGGAAACGAGAGTTTGTATGAATGTTAACACTTATTATTTAGTAATTTAGGAGAATAGCTCAATAAGACATTTTCTATGTAAAAAAAAAACATAGATAAAAGTGACATAAAAGATAAAAGTATACACATATCAAAAAATGAAGGTTCTTTTAAAAAGAAACAAAGCAAATGAAAAAAAATGTCTAGCTAGAAACTAACTACATACAAATATGAAGACCTAAATAAATAAACTCAGAGTAGAGAAAATGACTTATTGCAATTCAGAGCATAGATACACAAATGATTATGATGTCTTCAAGTAATATATGTCCAAGAATTGTGCACTATAAAGAAATAAATGAATTCATAACTATGTAATCTACCAAAAATAAATCAAAATATAGGAATAGAAAAATGCATATGAAATGAGAAAAGACTCCAAGTGGATGACCTGTCTAGAACAACAGTAAAACAAACAAACAAACAAAAGGGGTGATATTTATAATTAAGTTATAATCTCAAAGAAAACAAAAAGTACTACAAAATATTATTGCAACCAAAACAGCATATATTTTCATGAAAACTTCATTAGACACATTAAGAAAATTTAGAGACAAATCTACTCTTTCTCAGCTAACTGACATTGGACAAAAGTGCCAGGATTTATTTTGGAAAACAAAATATTCTTTTCAATGATGTGATGATGTTTGTTTTGTCTTTTATGTTTTATTTTATTTTGTTACTATCTCTTAGAAGCCTGGATCAGGATGGGAGAGGAGTGGAGTGGAGGTGGGAGGACTAGAGGGAGGGGAAACTATAATCAGGATACATTGTGTGTGAAAAGAATCTATGTTCAATAAAACAGAAAATATAATACTGAGAAAACTTGATAAACATCTACAAAAGCATAAAATCCATCCTTGTCTTTGGCCATACACAAACCTTAATTAAAATTGGGTCAAAGACCTCAATGTAAATTATTAAATTAATAGATTAACAAACTCTTGGAGTAGTTAATAATATCATTAAGGGTAATCATGTTTTGGATAAGCACTTGAAAACATAAGACAAAAAAAATAGAATGATAAACTAAAAATCAAAACATCAAAGAAAATATTTTGCAGCACATGTTTAAAATATATTACTCATCCTTGATAGAACATATAGGGGTTTCCACATACTTTTTTTTCAAGAAAAAATATTTATTTAAAATGTCTATTGAGAGAGGAAATGTCCAGCAAATTCAATAAATATCCCCATATGAGCTCTATATTTTTATAAAATATAAATCAAATCCACAATGGTGAGTAATTTCATTGAAGTTAGAGAGACTACAATAAAAATTATAATAAATAATGAGAAATGGTTGTAAACAAGAGAATAAGTTAGATTTTTGGATCTTATTAGTGGAAATGTAAATTTCCAATGCCATTATGAAGGTTCTGCCAAACACTAAAAATAGAAATGTTATGTGAATTATTTAACCTGATTCAATGTGAAAATCCAAGAAAAGTAAATCATCCTGTGTGAGAGACATCCACATCCTCTCTATTGTAACGCTATTTATGAAAGCCAAGCTATGGCATGTGTAAACGTCCATCACTGGATAAGTGGACACTGACATATGTTATGCACAGTGAGAAATGAGTGGTTATACATTCAAAGCAAACCAGCCATTGGGGAATCTTGGATAAACAAAGAGTACATAATAGTAACTGAAAAATACTAGACAGTAAAAAGCAGTATTACATTTTATCACTTAAATGAGGAAATTAAGAATATTAATGTCGGAGAAATAAGAAAAATTTAATGTGAAGCTCCACAGCTTTCATTCCAAGTGCTTATTCAAAGAAGTTCATTGAGATATTTTTTTGTCTGGTTAATTTCACAGTGTTATATTTTATTTATTTTGAAAGGCTTTTATAATAGAGTTTATAGAATAAAAGATTACAAGAAGCAAACTGGAAATGGTTTGTGCAGAGTGACTGGGGAGATGTAAAAATAGTATTATATCAGGAGTCATCCCCAGTGTTCTACAGCGTGTTAATTATCCATGCAGAAAATGTATAGAAACCACATTTGTATAAAGGAAAAGTAATTCTCAACACAATGAAATAATGTTTGATACATCAAACTGGTATTCAGCATCACCATTAAACGTGACTGTATCAGACACCAGGATATACCTTATTACATGTACAATCATTGTGGAAAAAAAAAAAAAAGAAAATCATACCTTTAATTTTTGAGAAGTACTCTTAAATGTGTTAAGGTAAATGTGAAAGAGCAAATCTAATTGAGAAGGGAGAAGTGGAGAATTGCTTATAAGTCTTACAAGGTCAGTAGTTTGAGTGACAAAACATCACACTCTTTAAAACAGGTACGAAGACTGGTGATGTCAGACATTAATTGTCTTTTGCCTTATTCATAGGCATTCTTTCATTCACTTCAGTTCTGTATTTCATTCTCATACTTCAGGGCTTCAGTAATTGGCTATTGCAGCCTCCAGAAAACGGAGTCTATTTTTTTATAAAATTAGAATATCTACTTCTATCAGTAAATCCTGTGTATTGCCAAGTAGGGTATAAATTTCCTGGTTATACTCCCTATAGCTGCTCTGACTTGAATACCATTTGACACCTCTCCTTTAGTGTCATTATTTTAGAATAAGTTTAGCTTGTAATTTGAGTCCCTATAGAAGAGACTATAATATATTTTTATGTAAATTTACTGAAAGCCTAACTGAGTTGCATACTTTTACTACTAATTATTCAACCAATCAGAGGTAGCCAGTGGCTTAGACAGTCCTTACCAGAGCTGCCATGGTCTGTCTCCCACTTTGTGTAGGTTAATGTTACCAGGCCAATTTTGGAGCTCATTTCTACATTGAGGATTGTCCATTTGAAGAATTTTTCTGCTTTCAAATAAATGCAGGCTCAATTTATTTGTCTAAAGGTTTGCTTTGAGTGGTCTTAGAAAGAACTCAGGATTCTGCTCACACGAATATCGGAAACCAGTTTGGAGCATGATCACCATGAAATTTCTGTATGAACTTTAATGTCTTATGATATGGACTCATAAGTTTTAAACTGCTATAAGAATGGAAGAGGGGTTATAGAATCACATACCTGAAAAGTTCAGACAAAAATGAATTACTGCAAAGCTGCATGTAGAAATCCTTTTCTCTCTGTCTCAAAAAAATTCCCTTTCATCTTGGCTGTATTCTCAAAAGTTTCTTCCAATTAGTAAAAAAATAACTTCCACAAGCATGTCCATGATTTAATAGCATCAACCTGATCACACAGAAATCAGACTTTTTACCTTGTTTTAACAAATATTAAAAAACAAAACAAATTGTGATAGAATAAGGGTGTATAAATTCACAAGGCCACGTTCACATACACCCTGCTAGATATATGATTTGACTTTTTCCTTATAAGAGATGGTTGATAATGTGATAAATGTTAGTGGAGGCTGCGCTGACAATTGAAAAGTTTGCCCTTGGGTTTATTCTCTCCACTCTAATATCTTCATTTCATGTAAACTGATGTTTAGCATCTACATCATGTCGCTGCAACTACAGTGTTTTTGCCATTGTATGTTTAGGTCTTTTCGTCTTTGCAGGAGGCTACATGTCAAAAATAACTTTTATAACTGTCAGCTGGCCTGATAGCAGCACTTAGTAAGGGTTCAGAATACAGTAACTGATAACATACAGTTTCAGGGAAGGTTATTTTCTTATTAGTGAGCATAACATATCTCATTCTAAGAGGCTATATATCATCCTAAGATTAAGGCTCAATATTGAAGTGTTTTGGAGGTCTGATGTCATTTAACACAAAGCTTTGCATTTGTGATGAAGGAAATGTGTGAAGAAAGAAAGCTTTGCATACAGATATACATTTAACTAGCCCATCCTCTATTCTTCTAAAGACCAAAAAGTGAATGGTGGTGAAGTTCCATATAAACAGAAGAAAATTGTGACCTTCTGCAACAAAGAGGCATGATATTTACAAAATTAAAAGTTTTAAAGAAACATGCCATCTAATAAATTTGAAATATTGGTGACATTTTATAGCTTAAATGTGAAATGAAAGGGCATTTCATCAGCATTTATAGCGTTCTGAAAACAAAAGAGATTTTCTCCTTCAAACTGCATAAAGTATCTGACCACCGTTTCTCCACATTGTTGATTATTCATAGACGATCTGGACGACTCTCAGCTGCCTCATGCACCCTGCATGAGGCACTCTGCACCCTGCTCTGTGGCCTCTACTCACTTGATCACATTCAAGCAACCACCACTTTATCCTTCAACTTGGCCTGAGTCCGCTCTGCATCCCGAGGCTAGTTCGTAGCTCAGAGTATTTTGAACCCTGCCGCCAGTTGACGCTGGACTGCATCTCCCCACTCCTTCCTCTGCTGGCCATGAGCAGAGTGAGACTCAATACACGCAGAACATACTTGCACATTATGACCTGTTCTTCTCCATCCAACTCCAGAGCAATATGTTCCTACATGGAAAATAAAGTGACCAGGAAGCAATAGCGACTAAAATGCTGCCTTTTGTGAAATCAGTGATCGAACTGAAAAATAACTAAGAATGTGCAAAAGCATCGAGAAAAAGGACAATTTAACTGCAGAACAGGTACAGGCAAACATCTTCTGGAATATGTTATATTGTAGCCATTTTTCTGGTGTGAATTGGGAAACCCTAGATATTTCAAGACCACTCAGCTACCTAAAAGAAAAAAATAAACTATTTTTCAATAAACTAAAATGTTATTTGCTTTTCTTCATTTCTCTTTCAGCAACATGAATTGATTTACCAGAAGCTCTTGGCATGATCATACCATCTGCCTATTCTAATTTAAATACCTAATGTGGTAAACACACAGAAATACAAGCTAAACAGAGAAAGTCTCACACGCATCGATATAGATACCTCTTTGCTTTGTATGAATCTGATTTAATGTGTTCTCATTAGCAAGCTACTGTGTACATGCTATATAAGCAAAGGATTTTTCTGAAAATAGGTTTATTTCCAGTCCTCATTCTGAGATCCTACAGAATTAGACTATTCATTCTTTACTTCTTCATATTTAGAGCAGCTAACGATTTTACTTAATTATACTTCACAAAGTAACTATGTGTGTTCAGTTCATATAAGTGAGATAGGCTATAATTGTCAAAGGTCTTAATTCCGTAATGACATTAATAACCACTGACATGCCTGTACCTTTTTTCTAAAAAGCTGTGTTCCACATCATTGATGTCTGTTAATTAATTTGAACTTACAACCACTCTACAACTTGGCCAAGGATACAATCTACATTTTACATGTGAGGATAATTGAGATCTAGAGAGAGTAATTTTATTTTAGAATTAATGAGATTTATTTTAGAGCTCTTTTCATTTTATAACAAATTGGAGCAAAAGCAGGGAAAGCTTTGATACACCTGCTCCTCCAGATGCAAACCTTTTCCACTGAAGCATTTTAAACCAGAGCTGTGTATATGCTGTTAAAAATAATAGTCTGAGTTCACCCAAAGCTTATAGCTTACATTATATGATATACTAGAATAGTTAATATTCTACATTCCAAGAATTTGAGAACTATGGTATGATATGTGTTTTTCATATCCACAACATTATAGTACAAAACAGAACAGTTTCATTGCTTTAAAAATCCTCTGTGCTTGGTCCGTCTATCAACCCAAGCCTGGCAACCTAAGCTCTATTCTCAGTTTGTCCTCAGTAGAAGGCAGGAGATGACAAGCATAAGTTGGTCCATGATATTTTATACATGTTGTGGTACGTGCCTACACACTTTCACACATGAACACGAATAAATAAAATCTAAATTTTATAAAAAATGTGTACTAATTAATTCCTTTTCTTAAATATCACAACTGCTAAGTTATATATATTTAATGTTCAGAGTTAATATGCATTTTAAATTTTTCATTAGATTTATTAATTTTATATTTTTGCTTGTGTATGTATGGGCATATGCTATAAAACAGAAATAATCTAAAATCATATAAGCCTCTGAAATTTCATAAGTAATATATTTTCAAAAACCTAAGAAATACAATTATATTTTATATGGATCCATAATTTACACAGAGCACAGTTGTTAATCATGGGCCAGCAATATGGCTCTGTGGGCAAAGCACTTGCTGCAAGAAGCATTCTTAGTGTGATCTTTTCAGAACCCATCTAAACGCGGATGGAGAGACCCAATTCCGTAACTGATTCTTTAGCACATGTGTACCTGCGCACACTCCGTGGACACATAACATCCAATAATAATTAAAAAAATGTGCTCATAGTTATAAAAGAAACTTGGGAAGGTGACATACAAAGGAGGTAACTTCACATTTCAAATGTTGATGTTATTAATGTATTTTCCCAATTGAGAAAGAACAGACACCAACAAAGCTTATCTTTCTACCCTTCTTTCCTCCTTCCCTTTGCCAGCATAAGCATATACGCAGAAATCACAAGGCAGCATGAAAACCTTTTTCCTCTTATGTTTGAAGAAGCAACTTATTTTAAGAGTAAATTCTTCTGCTCCCATCTTCTGTATTAAGTCACACAAAATAGACCCATAAGGAACTTGAAGTTGATTTACTACCATATGTTTGCAAGTTTCTAGGTGTCAAGCACATTTTGAATAATAATTGAGTTCCACATTATGAGCATATTCCACAGGATGAGTATAAGACACAGATATACACACACACACTTTTTTTTTACTATTAATTACACTTTATTCATTTTGTATTCCCCCAAAAACCCATCCCTCCTCCCCTCCCAATCCCACCCACCCTCCCCCTTCCTCATGCATGCCCCTCCCCAAGTCCACTGATAGGGGAGGTCCTCTTCTTCTTCCTTCTGATCTTAGTCTATCAGATCACATCAGGAGTGGCTGCATTGTCATCCTCTGTGGCCTGGTAAGGCTGCTCCCCCTTCAGAGGGAGGTGATCAAAGAGCAGGCCAATCAGATTATGTCAGAGGCAGTCCCTCTTCCCATTACTATGGAACAAGGTGGGAAATCGTAAGAGCTGGAGAGGACAGGAACCACACAAGGAGAGCAACAGAATCAGAAAATTTGGACACAGGGAACTTCCCAGAGACTCATACTCCAACCAAGGACTATTCATGGAGATGACCTAGAACCCCTGCACAGATGTAGCACATGACAGTTCAGTGTCCAAGTGGGTTCCACACACAGTTTTTGATGGCCCTCTCTGCTTTTGAATTTATTACTATAACTACTTCATCTCTCATTGCTGTTTACATTTTTGGCATTTAGTCTATAAACAAATTCAATTAACTACACACCCTTTTCACTCACAACATTTCTTCAGAAAAAAAAATAAATTTCAAATTTATAAGTAGCTTACCTAGCAAAAGAGAATTAATTAACTTTTATTTTTTCAGAACAAAAAATACTACAATTTATGTGTGAACGAATAGTATTGTTTTAAAAGTTTGTTTGGAATACTTTTTTCTGAAAAACAACATTTAGGTGTGGGAAGTAATTACCCACACAGTCAAAATGTCAAGACATTCAAAGTTTGTCCAGTTTTATGGATGCTGCTGTAACCAGTGTATTTCTATCACTGGAAAACTTCAGACTGTAACCCCAAGTGTAAACAAGGCCCCAGGACAGTGCTAAACACACCACACCTTTGAAAGGGCAAAGAGTCTCCCAGGAAACAAATGTGAAGGATCTTCAAAATGTCACATCTTTTGTTAGTAAGTTTTCTGCAAAATGTGACCTTGACTCCACAGAATAACTTTTGAACATATTTTTCTGCATAAAATTAGAAACACAAACATTTCCATTCCACTCCAAATTTAATGAGCACGGGTGAGGATGAAAAAAGACATCTTAATATTTTTTTTTTTTTTACTTTTATCAACTTGTATATGTACACATGTGCACACATGTCTGTGTGGTGTGTGTGCGTGCACACGTGCATGGGTGTACGGCACAGCATATTACGGAGGTCAGAGGACAGCTTTTCCCTCTGCTGTGTGCATCTTAGGGATAAACTCAGGACTTCAGTGGCAGTAAGTACCTTTATTCGTTGAACCATCTGTCCATGCTTGAAATATGAAGTCAATAATTAAGTTACTAAGTGCAATGGAAAAAAAATATTCTCTCTTTTAAATGTGAATGTGCTATATTGATTACTGATATCATTCTTTTTTCTCTGTTCTCCTTTGCAACTATACCTCTAGTCTCCTAACTGCAAGCAATAATAAGATCTTCCCTAAGATCAGAATTCTTCCTCTATTGCATCCTTTTCAGTTTAACAGTGCTTGACACAATCGCAGCACAATGAAATTCATGAGACCAAGTGAGCCCACAGCTCAACTTTGGGTGTTGAACAATGTTTACTAACATCCTCAGACTGTTCCTGAGAATGCTTTTTGATCTTATATTAATGGCTTTGTGTCTGGGCCATTCCTAATTCTAATAAACTGAAACAGGTTTTTATTTTATACCAAGTTCTCATTTTACAATTTTGAAAAATTAAACTTGGGGTGATAGAAATAATTGAAATATCTCAGAGATGTTATAGTCATTTATGATTGTAAAGCTATTATAAACAATTATACTGGAGTTTTGTTACATAAGCATGCACATTTGATTCTGCTTTACTGTTTTCAATTGTGACATAAAAGCTAAATGAAGCTCAGTGTTGTGTAATACAATCAAATGTAAGCCTGGTGAGGTTTTTTATTTATATTACAATAAGAATTCAAGGAAAAAAAATTCAATCTCTCATCAACTACACATTCCTTGGTTTGCCTTCATTCTATTTTTCCTTCCTTCAATTATTTTTCTTTTGTTTATTTTTCTTTCAACTCTGTTTTCTGGTACCTAGGCTTATCAGAAATTTGTAATTCTTATACTTCAGAATTCTAACTGCTACAATTAAAGAAATGTGCTCTTATGCTAGACATAACCCTTTAAGCCCTTCAAAGACAGAGTTTGCACTACTCTTTAAAGATTCCAATGCTTCTAAATGTCCATTTGGTTTTCAAGGCAGCATTTGTCCTCTTGATAGTGCTTAGAGTGTTCCTTCATTATTTTGTACTTATCCTCAATACCTCTCAGCACAGATGAATGTGAGTATTCTCGCTCACAACTCATACCAGACAATATTAACTATGAAAAGTGTTATTGTTCATAGTCACTTAGCTGCTGTCCCTATAAAACATTTTGATAGGGGGTATGACACAATTGCATGACACAGTGCATGTTGCCACTACAATAAGCTTATAGAACAGTCTACTGTCCATTCAAAGAATTTAATTATGTACATTTATCCTATTAGTATTAAAAAAAATAAAAGTATAAATTTCTTGGATTCTTCTAATCCATGAATTCAAGGAAGTACAAATGTAGGACTTCTCATTTTAAAACTGATAAAAATCTCACTATGTGACTGAAGAAACTATGCAAAAACATGTTTAAGCTTACTATCTCACATGGTTGTATGTATTGAAGGTTTATGAGGCTTGACCACTGTGGTCAGAGGAAGAAAACCTATTTGTTATTTTTCTAAATTACAAGGTTTTTTTTTTTTTTTAGACTATTTAAAACAGTCTTTTCTTACTTTGATGAATTAAAAGGTGGTAGTATTTAGTAAACAAAATCAGCTATTAAGGAACAATTCTTTTTAACCTTGAAGTTCCCAGAGAGGAGAGAAACACATTATATCTTTCAGAGCGCCAGTGCAGCACTTGATGACAAACTCAAAGGGGAATGGGGTCATTTATCAGCCAGCTTTGGCAAATTGCCTCTTTAAAATTCTTAGTTCCTTAACTGTAATAAATACTCATATATCCAATCTCTAGTCCTTAGAACAGAGTTGTATGCCAGTACAGATGATTTCTTATTGAAAGTAGTATGGACAAAACCTAGTCCTAACAAATTTAAAATTGGTCAAGTGAAATAAGTAGGACAGTGACTGCTTATTCCATAAGGGTTGTCTGAAGTTTTAGAAGTAGTTATGTTCTTAGAGACTTTTAAGTGGGTTAAAATTTAGAAGATATCCAGGAGAAAGTATTACCTCAGGAAGATTGGCAGTTAATATCTGGAAAGAATATAATAAAGTGTTTGTTTCTTTGTAGTTTTATAAATTTCTTTTGTCTGTTATCATAATTAATATAATGGTTATAGTAATGAAGAGAACCAATTTAAACACATAATTTTATAAAATATATGATAACAATGACTAATTTGAGTAAAATAATATTATGATTTAAACAGTTATTTTGTTCTTTGACAATTTTATACAAGAATAATATGCAATCTCCCCTAAATTTCCTCCCACTCCTCTTAACCTCTCCTATTTTATTATATATCTATCTAAACTGAAATCAGTTCCAAGCCATGTATTCTGAATGGTTAATTAGTATTGTAGAACACTGGATTTGAACAAATTAACATATTTATGCAAGAATGTATCATGCTATCTATATTCAATGTATTCTGTTATTTCCAGTATGATAAAGAATTGCTGAAGGTTATAGTCTCTGATGTAAACAAGATAACATTTTACTGAGTGATATTGGTAAATTAGTAAATATATGTGGTTCTTTTTAATTTTTTAATGTTTTTGTTTTACTTAATTTTTTCATACAACATATTATTATAGTTATCATCATCATTATTATTATTATTATCATTATTTATAATTTATTCACTTTGTATCTTGGCTATAGCATCCTCCCTTATCTCCTCCAGTTCTCACCCTTCTTTTCTCCTCCCCTTATATTCCCCTCCCCTAGTCCACTCAGGACTAGGTCTTCCTCCCCTATTATCTGCCCCTAGCCTATCAGGTCTCATCAAGACTGCCTGGATCTTCTTTGTCTGTAACCTACCTAGTAAGGACACCTAGCCAGGGGGAGGTGATCAAAGAGCAGGAAGTATTTCTCTACTATGATTGATTTTAACTGGTTTCTGGCTGCTTCTCAGGGAATTTCTCTGCTTGGAAAAACTGCCTCCAAACTCCACAAACTACTGCAGGAACTCAACTGTACTCAACTGAACTTCATCAAACTGTACTCTACTCCAGAACTCTACTTTAATGTCTTTACGAACTTCTCTCTACTTTCGGTGCTGATCCTAAGTAGCTTCTTTTTCCAGTCTGTTCTTGTGAGAATTGGGTATATCTCCATCTCATTCCTTCAAATCTTTCTTGATTCTCTGCTCCTCATAGATGGCGTTGTTTGGGATTAAAGGTATGTATGAAATCCCAGCCAGAGGGATTAAAAGTGTGTATTCAGAACTAAAGGATTAAAGGTGTGTCCTAAAGGCATGTCTGTATTCTAAGTGGATCACAGGAACCTAGGGTCTTTGGATGAGATTCCCTGTCAAAGCAATTGTGTTTTTGTATTAAAATTCCTCTACATTAAGTCTCCCGTCTCTTCTCCAACTTCAATCCCCAATTTTCATCCTAAACTCTGTAAAGACCACCAGCTGTGGTCTCCCCTTCCTCTTTGTCTCTATCTCTAGCAGATCATGTAAATTATCTTCTACAGCTTTCCTCACTATCTCTTCTGTTTGTCACACCTGCCAAATCCTGCAGATATTCCCTGCTAACCACTGACCAAGACAGTCAAAGAAGCAGGCTGTAATAAAGCATTTAGGCAATCATCATATCATAATTTGGCCTTCTCTGTCCCAGTCTTCTCCAGTCTCATTCCCAACTTTGTAGTAGACCACTTTGTGTGGCCTTTCCTTCTTCTCTGTCTCCATTCCCAGCAGCTAACAACTGCATGTGGCATGCAGAAATAAACCAACAATCAACTGCCCTGCCAGCTGCCAGCACTTCTGCTAGACCATGTAGCAGAATATGTTAGCAAAGATCACTCATCATTTATTTCCTTTATAATTTTTCATATTCATGTTGTGATTCATTCTCCATAAGAGGACATAAAGAAAGCTATAAAGACAGAAAAATAAATGCAATCATCAATCAGGTTTTAAAATGGACGTATTAGGATGAGCATATGAATTCTAAGTACCACTTACATTGTTTAATGATGAACTTGTCTACATCAGATGCCCAAGGGGCAAAGGTCATTTAACATGGAGAAGAAAACTATGATGAGGTTTTAAATTATTCATTAATCAGCCCATTTAAGGTGCTTTAAAATGTTCTTTGGCAGTTATATGGTTTCATAAATGTTTCACTATTGTAAAGTCTTATTGTTTCCACTTATCCGCTTTCCATTGCCAATTTGAAACATCATAATGGGATTTCAGGAAGAGTCACTTAAGAATGATTCCAAACATTCAAGCAGAGTGCCTGTGGATGGCTGTTGTGTCTTTTAAATTATTTATACCTACATAGCTTAAAACACTTTTAAATGAATGGGCTTTAAGATCCACAATATTGTAAATGCTTATTAAAACCCCTGAACATTAACTACTTTGTAGCTATTCAAGAGTGAACTTGGAAATCAAATTTTACACATTCTCATTAATACCTTTTGATTCAGTTTGTTTGAACTTTAGTAAGTAAAATCAAATACATCTGAAAATATGTTTCATATAATGTAAAAACAGTATTATGTTCCATTTTTAATCAGTGAATCCATTCTTTTGATAGGCTTTGGTTTAATCAACAATAATTCAATTTAGGATTTGGAGTGCAGAAAATAATTTTGGATTATAGTTGAATAACTGATTAACAACATTGGTAATAAAGCTTAGCAAAATGAAATAGAGGTTGACTGGGTTTACAGAGAAAAATCGCAATGACCACACTTATGTTTCCAAATGATATCAAATTTAAAATATTGATGTAAAAAATGTAAAAATTTTCAGAAAATATTTCTTAGGGGATGAATTGGGGTGGATTTTATTGAACTATATTATATGCATGTGTAATATTTTCAAACATTAAAATAATTTTGTAGCATATTATATAAACTAACTGATAAAAGTGAAGGAACATATAAAAGACACATTTCTGACCTGAAAATAGAAAATATGGGGCTGGAAAATTGACTGTTTCAGTAAAGTACTTGATGGATAAGCATGAGGTAACTGAGTTCAGATCTCCAGCATCCATGTAAAATCTACTCAGAGAAACATGTATCTGTAATTCCAGCACTGGCCAGGTATGCAGAAGTAGATCCTGGAGGCGTATTCTTTAGCCAGGTTTATAAGCCAAAGTGGTGTGTGAGAGGCAGTCAATAGGAAGTCCTGTTGATGCGCATCTAGCAGCAAAAAAAGTGAAATTCAGAAGTGATTTTAAGCCAAATGACTTCAACTAAAATAAGAATACCAAAAAGGGCAATGATAAAGGCTGCTTCCAAACGTGTGATTTATCTCAGACATATAATATTGAAAGATTGCTAATTTAGTATTTGTATTTAGAAATACCCTTATTTACATGGAAATTTGAACAGTTTTTGTGATCCCTCAACATTATTCCATTGAATCTTTTGTTAGCTTTGGTTTAATCACAGTTTGTTCCATGTCTTTGTTTGGTCAATGTAGACTGCTCTGCCATTTACTACTGTACCTGGCTTTGGTCCAAACCTGAGAGAGAATTGGCTTCTATGTTGTTGAGTAGGGACCTGGAAGAATTTATAGCACTGGACTTTGAGAAGACACAAGGAACAGAACTTAATTTAAACTACACTCAACCAGTGTTCAGGCTTCCATAGGTAATTAAGGACCTAATAGAAAGACAGAGGAGGGTCTTATAAAGATGATTCTTTCCATTGAATGCATCCTATGCCTTCTCTGTGAGAACTTCAGAAAAATTTGATGAAATATTTGATTTTGTAAACTGAAAGAGACTAAGTCAATTAGAGAAGGTGCTGGGAAAATGTTCTGACAAGTTGAAATCAGGCAATATACATGTTTAATTTTATTTCTTCATTTTAGAGTTACGTTGATTGCACTTTGTCTCTAAATCAAAATTCCCCTTTATATTACTGAGTGGTAAAGTAACTTCCTTATGCACCTGACACAGGTGCTACAAAATATGTGAAATTCTCTAGAATATGAACAATCTGGTATATTTAATTTTGTATACCACAAATACCATTAAATGTAATTTATTTGTAAAATTCAAGTCAGTCTTATTATACTTATTTTCATTATTATTTGTATTTAAACATTTCATTTTGGTGATCAATATTTGCACAACACTGCTTAGAAATTTCTTAGGAAGAACAGTGGCTGGGAAGGCTCTAAGCATTCATTGAAAAGTATGAGAACAGTAGATGAGAAACTGTAGGCCCTTCTTGTCCAGTGCTCAAAACTGTCCAGAAACTGCTGGATTAGCTTTGTAAGAGTTTTGAAAAATTATGAACATACGACAGAAATCAGTCGATCCATAATGGAGACAAATCCACTTTTTAAAGTTTTTTTATTTTCTTTTTGATTTACTTTATATCCCAAGAGTACTCTCTCCCTTCTTTACACAGTCTTTCCTTTCCCCTTCCCCTTCCCCCCTTATTTTTCTCCCAGAAAAGGAGAGCCTCCTCCCACAGTATCAACCTTCCCCAATACATCAAGTCACATCAGGACTGATCATATCTCCATCCCCTGAGGCCAGGCAAAACAGCCCTGCCAGAGCGGAAGTTATCCAAAACCAGGAAATACAGTTCATACTAGAAACAGCCCCCTTCCCCACACTTCCATTTGCGAGGCAATCAATATGGAGACCAATCAGCTCATCTGCTACATGTGTGCATGGGACCTAAGTCCAGATAACGCATGCTCTTTTGTTGATATCTCAGTCTCTGAGATCCCTAATGGGACTGGTTTAGTTGTTTCTGTTGGTCTTGTGAGCTTTCTGTCCACTCCACGTCCTTCCATCTTTTCCCCAAATATTTCTACAGGTCCTCTGGAGCTTCACCCCAACCTTGGCTGCAATTCCCAGCATCTGTCCTTATCTGCTGCTAGCTAGAGTCTTCCAGAGGACTGTCAACTTAGACTTCTGTCTGCAAGCACAACAGAGCATCATTATTAATGTCGGGGTCTGGCTCTCTACCATGGGGTGGGTCTCGGGTTGGGCCAACTATCTGTTGGATTTTCCCTTAATCTTTGTTCTTTTATTTTCATTTTTTATTTTTTTTTTAGGATATTAGAATTATGGTACAGGATAACCATACTACAATCCACAGTCCCAAAGAAGCTAAGTAACAAAGAGGATGCAAGGGAGAGTGCTAGAATGTCACTCAGAAGCAGAAACAGAACAGACAGCGGACATGGATGAAGACAGGAGATGGAATGGGGAAGGAAACAAGGGTAGGAATCAGATGTGGAGAGAACAGGGTAGGGGGTGAGAGGGCTGGGAACAAGAAGGGAAACAGGAAGGTATCACTTTGTCATGCTGGAGTTCTGTGACAGTGTAGGATCCTGGGAGGACATGGTGTGACTCTAGCTGAGGTTCATAACAGGAGAGGACCTGAAGACTGAAGTGACCACTTCCCAGTTAGGCAAGACTAGTGACAGGAGGGGAACAACCCACCCACAAAACCTGTGATCCAAAAATTACCCTGCCTACAAGAAAGGCAGGGATAAAGAGGAGAAAAAAAAAATCCAATTTTTAAACAATCAGAAATTTCAGAGAGTATTAATTTTTCTTACAACATAGGTATCTGAACACCAGCATTTAAAAAGTAGTAATCACATGCATAAAACATGAACATATCCTGGCATATTTTAAATGTTTTCCCTGAGTTTATATAACGGAAACTTTATATCTCATGTCACATTATTGGACCTAGGGGAGATGTTCATATCATGAGGTTGTCACCATCAAGCATAGACTACGTGGATGGACAGGCTGAGGATACCCAGAGGCACACTGGATGCCGCATAGCACAGGCTGGCAGATGATATTCAGAGGAGCCACTACGATAAGCAAGTATGTGATGGAGAGGTGGGAGAGAAACTGACGTCGAATGTTTTGTGTAGTATAAAGAGAGACAGACTGGAGATGAAGGGTTGCGGGTCACATACTGGTGTGTGTGAGCAGACTAAGCTGACACCTGAGGCCAGGGTGAAGCCCTGGGCCCTGCTGTAGTAGAGGGCTATGTCTGGCTCCATGGCCCTGCGGTAGCAGGGGTCTGTGTCAATGTCGGTAACTCATGTTACCACCGAAGGCCAAGTGGAAGCCTCTGGTCTGGATATTCCTCCCTCAGCCATCTTGACGTCCGAGGTGTGCACAGAGTTGGATCTACCCCTCACCCGTGGAGAATGTGCCCCTCCCCTAGCCTGGACAGCACTGGCAAACTGACCCCAAAGGCATGAGAGCATATGAGAGCTCGAGATCTGGCAAGCTGGCCGTGCCCCTGATCGGCCCTGCAGTAGCATGGGTAAGGAAGAAATTATGCACCCCGCCCCATATCCTCTCCTCTTGGAGCAGCCAGGAGAGTAAACCTCAACCCCTTTACTGGACCGCTTGGGTGAGTTGACCTCCTACAGCATGAGGGCTGGTGAGTTGGCCAGCCCCTCCCCTGGGCAACAAGGCACAGTTGGGACAGAGAGCATGAGATCAGGAGATCTGGGCCCTCCTTGGGCCTGACCAAAGTAGGAGAGCTGGCCCAGATGGCACCAATGCAGGAGAATTTGTGGATTAAACAACACAGCCACCAACCAGGCCCAGATTAAGGGCTTTGAGCTGGACCAGCCCAACATGTACCTCACTGTGAACTGCTGGAACACAAGAAGGGGGCTGGTCCTACAGCTTCAAAACTTCAGGATCCATGACACAGGGAAACAAGATAGCAGAGAGGAACCTCAGTGAGGGTCCAGTACTGATAGCATAGCAGAAGCCAAAGACTTCAAACCACACCAGTGACTCCTGGGAATGAATATTTACCAGTAAAGGGGTTTGGACAAAAAAAGAAAATACTGTATGACATGTTGCAGGTTCAACACCAAGATATTAATTTACTTTAATTTTTGTAATAATATTCTCTTTATGTTTTTATTTTTTTGTCTTCTTTTGTGGGAGGAAAATTGGTTGCAATGGCAGAGGTGGTTACGGAGGAACAGGGAAATGAGTGGGATTGAAGTGCAAAATATGAAATTCACAAAGAATCAATAAAATGTTTTTTTAAAAAAGCTAAAATTAAAGGACTTAAAATATACTCTTGTTACCTATGAGTGCTTTTCAGCCCATTTTTCTATGAGGAAATACATAATATAATCACTTATAAAAATTATTTTCTTGGGGGCGTCACGGCAGTCTATAATTATAGCCTAAGGTCAGCTGCCTCCGTTGCAATGGCCTGAGGCAAGGCTGAAGCTTCATCCAAAAGGAACCTGGCAAAAGAAAAATGCTCAACATCCTATGGTTAAAAAAGAGGAATGACTGTCTCAAGTGATCTAACTCATCCCATCTCAGGAGGAATTGCTAGTCTACAACGTCTCCAAAAATTACCGAAACAGAAGGCACTGAATCAGGTAAAATGCAATGTGAAGTGCCCAAAAGTTTTGTGGTGAAATGATATACCTTTCCCTAAGTGTCAGGAAATTATTGGCTGTTTGTATTTTCCTCTTTGAAAACTGTATATTCAGTTCATTAGCCCATTTATTGATTAAATGTTTTGATTCTTTTTTTGGATGTTTATTACCTCTGATGTGTAATTGTGATGATTTTTGGCCCATTCTGTAAGCCATCTTTTTATTCCAGGGGTCATCCTCTCTGCTATGCAGAAACATGATGACTTAAAGTACACCCACTTGATATCATTTCCTATTTTACTTGAGCCCTCTTCTAGCACAGTGTACTTACAAACCTGAAGCATTTTGCTACCATTTTTGTCGATTAATTTTAAAATTTCAGGTCTCACATTAAGGCCTTTGCTCCATTTTGAATTTAATTTATAAGAAGACACATATGGATCTGCTTTTACTGTACTTGAGTAAATCCTGTTTCCCTCAAACCTTTTTTAAAAAGGCTGTCCTCCAAATGCCTGCTCTTGACAATTTTGACAAAAATTTTGTGGCTGTAACTGCATATCTTTGTTTATGTGCCATTCATTCTATTTCATTAGTCTAAATATGTGTTTTTCTGCCACTGAAATCTTGTATTGTGGCTCTTTAGTCTAATACCAAATTGAGTGTGGTGAGGCTCAGCACAGGGATTTCTGTCAAGGGTTTCTTTAGCTTTTCTGTGTTCACATTCCTTTAGCTGTTTTCTGCAGAATTGGCTTTATGGTCATGAATTACCTTAACTTATACTTGTCTTGAAATATTTCACTTTTATGTAAAGTTTTAAAGAAGCTTTGCAGGGAATGTTGCAGTCTTGCTTTCCGGCTCTTTACTTTCATTGTTTGCAACGTCTCATTCTGTGCTTCACTGGATTTGACACTTATTAGCAAGAGGCCTGCTACTGTTTTGGTGTTTCTGTCTTTGGAGATAAGTTGACACTTTACCATTAAATGTTTTAGGATTTGTTTGGTAGGTTGGTAGGTTTTTGTTTTTCTCTTGGTTTTTATTATTGATACATTGATTATACCATATCATGAAGTCTTTCTCTGGCCATGCCCATTAGAGATTAAAAATGCCTCCCATGGTTCAAAGTATTTTTCTTTAACTAGACTTTAAAACTATTTTTATTATAATTACATATTCTCTTTGCATTTAATATTTATCTCAGTTTCCTCTATCCCATAGATCTTTACATTTTGTTTCTTGATCATATTCCAGAAGACTAGATTTGTCACAATTTTTTTTTTGCTTTTATTATTAAACCAAGAATGCAAAACTTCAACCTATCCTATAACAATATCATTCTTGTTGTTTGATGGTATATATTTATGATATTTTTCCTTTCATTTTTTGAAATTCATTTTGAGATTATAATCTACTTACACAATTTCTCCCTTCAAACTATTTCATAGATCCTTGACTGCTCTCCTCTTGATATTTTTGTTCAGTGATTTTGCATTCATATATGAATGTTTATATATTGGCATATATTTATGCATATAATATATTTTATATAATATAATTTATTCATTATATAGCTATATAATTTATGGATACTACATAATTTATGCATATATAATATGTGTATGTATTCATAAATATGACCTGCTCAGGGTTTATGAGATTATTTATACTTGTATTTTCAGGAATGACCTTTGGCACTGGAAAACCAATGGATATGCTCTTTCTTGGGGGAAGAAAACTCTCTCCTTTCTGTTGTTGCCAAGAGTCCTTTTGTAGTGTTGTGTCCTTGTAGGTTTTTCCAGGCCCATTTTCTGTGTTCTTTGGTGTTGTCTTTGTTCAGTTTATGTTACAGAAAACATGTTGGTAAGACATTATATTGGTAAGACATTATGGGTGTATGTTTGAACTTTACTATAGGACACAATCCCATGACAAACTTCCTGATCCTCTGGCTCTTACAATTTTCCTACCCCTTCTTCCACATTTATCCCTGAGCCCTACCTGTTGGAATTATGTTGTAGATGCATTCCTTGGGACTGGGTTCTGCAACTCTGCCTTTTGATCAGTTGTGATTTTGGGTAGTGTTTTCCATGTATTGCAAAAGACAATTTCCTTGGTGAGGGGTAAAGAATATAACTATGCATATAAGAGAAATATTTATAGATTATTCTACAAATTATACTTATTTAGTAAAGTGAATGTTTTAGATGCTCCTCCAACTATGACCTTATTAGCACTAAATTAAAACTGTTTTTAAAATTAACTCTCACCTCAGAGTTAAAAAGTATTATCAATTATCTCTTTAATGTCATCAGAGAAACTTGCTTTTTTTTTGGTAGATAGTGCCTACACAGAACGACACAAATGGTCAAGGTCAGAGAATATATAAGTATAATGTCTATAATTCATGATCTTTCCTGCCGAGGCTCAGCCATCATTGTAGAAAAGGAGTGGGCACACTGAAAGAGTCAGAGGTGAAAGATGACTCAAGTGATTCTTGAGTCATTGACATTGACATTAAAATATATAGAAAAACATATATAGAAATATATGTAGATAGAAAAAACAATATAGAGAAAAATACATAGAAAAAACAATAATCGTTGTAATTATGAATACTACTGATAATTTTAAGTATTATAAAATGTTAGATTTTTCAGCCTTCATTCAAAGACGTTTAAATGCTTAGAACTCTCACTTTCATGGACATGTTTGCAAAATCACTTATGGATCTAAAGAGTAATTACAATGTACTAAACTATTGCTGGAATAGGACAGCTTAGTAAACTTATTAAAAATAATTAAATATTTTCTGTTGACTAGAAGGTATCCTTCCATGAAGCCCTCATATTAAAAACACCTTAATAATTTGAAGGACTCATTCTTTTCATTAATTTGCTATTAACCAAATTGCTTTTTACCAGTGAATTTTCCAGAAATTTCCTAGAGATTGAGAGTACAGAAGCCAATACTTATTCTAGCAGGCAGTTATGACTGTGTGTTTGCAGCTGAACTATTTTATGACTTGGTTTTATTTCCTAGTGATGTAGTTTCTAATTTCATCCGTTTTTAGGGGCTAGTATTGAAGAAAATGGTTTTAAAAGGCGTAAAAATAATTTGAATCCCCCTTCATATATCTTAAGACTCAACCAAAGGAAAAGAAAAATCATAGAATTTATTTAATTGGAATTGGAAACTGCAAACCTGTCAGCAGTACAGTTATGTAAAATTGTGGACTTTAATAATTCTTAGAACAAACCCTCAGCCCAAATGCCTCTGGTATCATAATTCTTCTTTATTCCTTCTCTCTTCAGATCTGCCTGAAGTTATAGTCTTAAGTACAAAGCACATACCTAATCTGCATTATTATCCACAGAAATGTCATGGGCTTTATGTATATGATATGTAGGTTTTGTTTCAAGCTAAGATGATCTTTTCAATACTTTTTTGTTTCTACCCCCATCTGTGCTCCCTTCTTCTCTCACTCCTCCTCTCTCTATTCCTCCTCTTCATCTTTCACATGCTTTTATCTTTTTTTCCTTGTGTCTTAACACTCCTCTTCCTGATCCCACACCTTTTCTGTCAACCCAAGGACAAATGGAAGATGAGTGGGTTATTTGTTCTTTCTACTTGCAACAACAAGGATATTTAAAAAACATGTGACCCTAGAGGGTCCATCTGACCCAACCTATCAGTTCTCATCAGGACTGGCTGCATTGTCTTCCTCTGTAGCTTGGTAAGGCTGCCACACTCCCCTTTTTTGAGGACTAGGGAAGAAGGATAGTGGGGAAAAGGGAGTGCAGGGTGGGACTGGGAGGAGATGAGGAGGGACTTGGTTTTTTTTTTTTTAAGCCTACAGCATCAGGTATTCCCAGGAGGTCTCCCATCCAAGTACTAATCAGGCCCAACCCTGTTTAGCTTCCGAGATCAGAGATTGGTCTCATTCAGGGAGGTATGGCCCTAGATGAGGTGGGGATTATAATCAGGATATAAAGTGAATAAGTTATTTAAAAACTAAATTTAAAAAAGAGAAAAATGTGAAAATCATAGAATTTTTTATGATACAGCCATTATTAAAGATAATACACTATTCTACATTCAGAAGAGGACTTAATAATAGCCTAGAACAAAAATTATGAGAATAAATACTCAGCATCTAAACTACTTGAATTGAAAATTGTAAACAAAAATAAATGGACCTCTTATTAGCTGGCTTGTGAAGTGCATGGGATCAATGGACTCAGCACGAGATCTGTATAAGTGGAAAAAAATGAGTAATATACTACTCATTCCAGGTTGAGAGAATGGCCATGTAACCTGAGAAAGAACAGAGGAATTCAGTTCTAATGGAATGGCTCATAAGAACCCTTTGAGATACATTGTTAACCCCATCTTTATTTTCATGAGCAAAATGGACTAGGGTGTAAGAATATAGACTAACACCAATAAGACAATTAGGTATGAGAAACATTGTTTTTTGCTTATCTTGGACAGAGGCCACCACAGAATAATTGCAAAATATATTGGTACGTGAGGAAACTGGGAACTGATATTACTGCTTTTGCTAGGTCCTATGAGGGGAACATGATCTTTCTGAACCAGTTTTGGATGTATTTGTGAAGACCACACTGCACTTCTGTTACATATAGGTAGGGGCCTAGTATCTTCCCATGCATGCTTTCTGGTTGGTCATTGAGTCTCTACGGGCCCAGATTAATTGATTCTCTAGGTTTTCTTGTGGTGCTCTTGACTTTTCTGGCTCCCTCAATCTATTTGCTCTCTCTTTCACAAGATTTAACGAGCTCAACCTAATGTTTAGCTGTGAGTTTCTGTATCTCAGTCCACCAGCTGTGGTGTGAAGCCTCTCAGATGACAATTATTCTAGGCTCCTGTGTGCAAGCAAAGCAGAATTTCATAAATAGTGTCCAGAGTGGGCTTGCTCTCATGGCATGGGTCTCAAGGAGAAATTGAGGCCCTTCCCTCAATATTCGTTTCATCCTTTGTCATTTACATCTTGTAGTCAGGACAAATTGTGGCTCAAATTTTTGTTGGCTGATTATGCTTCTTTTTCAACCTGATGTGGATTATTTCCCAGTATCTTTCTGCTTTTACTGTCTACTTCATTTTTTCTTGCATATGTTAGCTTTTTATTTGTAACTCAAAAATGCCAACTTAAGTAAGCAATGGCAGCATTATCACACCTGTCCCAGATCAGTGTGCATTCATCAGTCTCAGCTGAGTTCACCTTCCCTCTACAGTCTTAACAGGGAGCAAGAGCAACACAGACAGCATGAGACAACTCAGAGTGAGGAACCCTTCTTACTCCTGGAAACAATAGGAAATTTTGGCTGTTCTCTTCTCAGCGTGATACCAAAGTTCAAAGAAGAGAGGTTTAGTATTAGACCATTAAACCATTAGGATCCATGAGCCAAGTGTAAGTAGGTAGAAATTGTGTGAGAAAATGAGTATGGCAGAGAGATTGATTTTAAAAATAAAATGTTTCAGCCAGTTTGCTACTTCACAATTTCCACAGTTGTTACTTCACAGATATTATTTCTAGGGCTGTGTGAAACAGGAATAGAAGCATTGAAATTGAGACATAAGTGACATGGAGAATAAACTACCACATTTTATTATTGTAACTAAATGCACATATTTGAAAATATAGTGACATGTACCATCTAAATAACTTCATAATTTGAGTTTTGGTTAAGTGATTCCCAAGTTTGCACAGTGGACATGCATTTTACTAATGTCTTTCCCAGTGAGAAATACACATTTATTATGCTCTTTGTATTTTATATTTGAAAATGCTACACTTAGAATATAACCTTTCAATAAATGGAAATGTCATCACTGCTTTAATTTTATTTGAACATTTTCTCTGTTTAATACATTTGTTGATTTTATTTACATATATGCTTTTCAACAGTTAGAAGTTTTGGTAAAACTGTGAAATTCAATCTTTCTGTTTTGAAGGGCGAAGTAATATGCACTTTCAATTAGGATTAGTCTGAATCAGCAGGTAACAAAGTTATTTGGCAAGGAAAAATGTTGAAATGGTTTCAAGGGATGAAAGAACTGCTTCTTCTGGTTTTCAAAAAATAACATTTTCACTTCAATTTGCTGAATTGATTTTTTCCATTTAATTCAAAAAGTGTCCGATTTCTTTTGTGACCACTTACTGAGAGAACTGGATTGGTAGGACTTGGGAGTCTTCATTTTTATATTCTGCAAATAATGTAAGTTACTCAGAAATAAAAATTAATATTAACCAGACCCTAGGTCTATAAAATTCAATGAAATTCTATACAGTTAGAATAGGCATTGGGTTAATATGACTCTTTTTCTTTGTTTGTAAGGCTTTTAATATTACAGGTTTTAAAATTAGAATTTAACAAAAAAGAAAATCTTTAATAAATGCCAAATGTGATATATATCACATATATAGAGATGGATATCATATCTAAATACAAAGAAAGAGATATCATATATACATATATATACACATATACATATATACATATACAGAGGTAGACATAGGTGTGTGTTTTCTAATATCTGTATACATGCATAAATAGATATTGATATATAGATATATTGTTCCATTCCAGGGGTGTGGTCTACGTAAGAAAAAACAACAGACAGGAGAAACCTTTTAAAGTTATTGTTCAGAGTAATCCAAGAGAGCACCCAAACAGTATAGGCTATTTATTTTGTCTTTGGTTGCCTCCAGCAAACTCATAGTAAGTTCTTATTGGTGAGGATGCCACACACTTGGGTAGGAATACAGTAGTAGGAAGAGTTTATCGGAATGTGACTTGTTAGCTTATTTCCGGAGGACTAGATCTCTTGGACTTAAGGTGCTATGTAAGCTGACAAAGGGAAAATGCACTAACTAGTCCTAGATGGCTTTGAAACTTATGAACAACAATGGAAAGCAAGGTGGGATATCCCCAAATTGGAAGAGTTGCACTTTTAGAGGAGCCAACAGACATCTAATTGGACTTAAGGCCCACCCCCCAAAAAAATCCGTGAGTAGCAACATAATTCGGAACAGTTTTAGGACTAAATTTGGTTGTAATTTGCCAAATTGTAATTTTCTGTATTATGATTTCATGTAACATCCATGTGTGTATTTCAAATGGAACTTTTATTCACACCCACATAAAGCAGACAGGACTGGTTACTATGGGTGGATGCAATATCAAAAATGTTAAACTTTTCCAAATATCTCTGAGCATATATACTTTACAATTGTTTCAAAGAAATTGTAGTATAACTATAAAAATTATCATAAGAAAGCACAAAACAAGTGAAAGTGTAGAGGTATCAGAAACATATTTATAAAGAATGGATTTCAAGTATAAAATGAGTGGAATATAGTAAAAACTCATAATTACCAAAACGTGATAAAATATAAAAACACTACTATATTCTTTGGACAACAAATACTACAAACAATGCATTTTTAAAGCATAGACACAAACGCAGATTTATTTACAAAATTTAGAACAAGAATGCTAAATATTTGGGGCAGGGAAGTGATAGCGCATGCCTTTAATTCCATCACTCAGGAGGCAAAGGCAGACAAACCTCTCCATGTTCAAGGGGAGCCTGGTTTATAGAACAAGTTCTGAAAGAGCCAAGACTACATATAGAAACTCTGTCTTGAGAAAAAAAAAAAAAAAAAAAACTACAAGCAAACAAAGAAGCCTAAATAGTAGTGAACAAATATATACAGAATCTGAAATCAGAGGCATCTGCTGAAATCACAACACTTTGTCAAAAACCGTTAACGGAAGAGGCCTACTGCCACTCAGCTGTTATTGTACTTTCACAATTAGAAAGTAATATATGATTTCATTTGAAATTAAGGTTACAAGAGCAAAATAAAATATCTAATAACCAAAACTTCAAATCTGAGTAATTTTAAGTAAAATGATTGTAGTCCTCTCTCTTTTATTCAAAGCAATAATAAGAAATCAACATTAACAGAGAGGTAGATATAGGTTCTATATTCCTGGACAATAATAGTTCAGATTTAAATGAAAATTATATGTCAACATCAAGCATAAATAGAATGAATATTAAGCATTGAAAAACATCTGCTAAAATATTCCCTATATACTACAAAATATTTTTTGGACAATAGGCCAAAGATGGTTTCTCTCATTTTCAATTTTTCATAAACTGGATCAGAGCCAATGTTCAGAAAAATCAATGAATGCATTCCCATATGCATTTCAAAGGATAAGTTTCTTGAGTAGACTGCCACATGAACTCAAAAATATTTGATTCAGTTCAAGAAGCATGAATCACTATCATGACTATTGTTGGAGCCACTTATTAAATTTCAATTTCTGCAGCTGCTCTTCTGTGCACTGTATAAAGTGATTTAGCAGATACACTCCTTTGACGTCATATATTTTAAAACGGAAGATGCTTATCTCCCAAAGAGGAAAAGAAAGACAGAAAGTACATGAAAACAAACCAGACATTTCTGTGAAATAAAATGTATGACACGTAAAATTGTTTTTGAAGTTTTCTGTATAATCAACTTTTAACTTTATCATCTTTCTGTAAATATACTAAGGTTATGCAATTTGTCAAAAATGAAAAATTTGTAACTGAAAAAGACTGTGACAGCATTACCAATGGAGCTATTCAGTAGCCTAAACAGTTTGATAGTCTAAAGAGCCAGCCCAGAGCAAACAATTCAAGAGTTACATTTGAGGAAACCCAGATATTTTGGAGATATGTTCTTTGGTAACACATGGCATCTCTTTTACTCTAGTTATACCACACTGTTCCTGTAATTATCTACTTGTTTAACAAGCATAAACTAGATTAAATTTAGGTACTTTTGAAAAAAAAAAAAAAAAAGCATGTCAAGTAGTCTTTCCTTATCCAATTCTTAACTCACTTCCTGGGATACCTTTAATCCAGGGTGTTTGGTTGACTTAATTTGCATATAGAATGATAATATTCATGTGCAAAAGCAACAGATAAAGGGCAATTCACATTTGGAATGCAGCCTTTTCTCAGCTTTATCAATAAGTTTCTCACTTATTTAGTTTTAGTTAAAATTACTTTTCTTTTTTAATTTTATATATATATATATATATTACATATATATACACATATGTATGTGTATATATATATATATATATATATATATATATAAATAAATACACACACACATATATATATACCAAAACATACATATGTGTGTGTGTGTTGGTGGTTTTTTTTGGTTTGCTTTGTTGTTTTATAAGATACAGCAGCGGATATGGACCGATGTTTGGACTTGCAGCCAAGCATGAGACAGAGCTCCAGGCGTCCTGTGAATATGTTGGGGGGAAGATGGAAGGACCTGGAGGGAACAGGAACCCCACAAGAAGACCGACAGAGACAACTAACCTAGACCCATGCAGGCTTACAGAGACATCAACTAAGAACCATGGATGGTCTGAACCTAGAACCCTTGCACATATTTAGCCAATGGGTGGCTTGTTCTTCATATGGGGGTTCTGTAGAGTGGAGAGTGGGGGTGTTTTTTCTAACAAGGACTCAATTGCTTGCTTTTGGAAAACTCTCTGGCAGGGCTGACTTGCCTGGTCTCAGGCCATGAATTATGCCCAGTCCTGATGTGACATGAAGTGCTGGAGAAGGTTGATACTGGAGACAGGGTGTCTCCTTTTCTGAGAGAAAGAGAGAGGGGAAGGGGGAAGGGAGAAAGGAGGGAACTGGGAGAAAAGGAGGGAGGAAGCACCCTTGGGATGTAAAATGACCTGAAAAACGAACAAAAAAAAAAAAAAAAAAAAAAAGCAAAAAAAAAAAAAAAAGAGGTAACCTCTGCCATGAACTCAGTTGTCTGCTCCTGCTCACTTCTCCCTGTTGGAGCAAAGTAGCCAGCCCACTTAGGAAGAGAATCCTGGCAGTCCTGATGAAACCTGACAGGCAAGGGTCAGAGAGTACAGGAGGACTTCCCCTGTCTGTGAACTAGGGGAGAGGGATAGGGGAGGAAGAAGGAGAGAGGGTAGGACTGGCAGAGGATGAAGGACAGGACGGGGCTTCAACCTGGATAAAAACTGAATAAATTAAAATTAATTTTCAAGAAATGTTTTTGGATCACATTTTCTATCTCTCCAAAATCTTCTAACATCATCCCCACCCTCCTACTTACCCAACACAACTTCATGAGTTCTCTCTCTCTCTCTCCCTCTCTCCCTTCCTCCTTCTTTCTTTCCCCTCCCTCATCAACCTCTAACAAACAGGAGAAACAACAATATCCCCCAAACAAACAAAAAACAAAAACAAAACCAAAACTTAAAATAGAAAAACTGAAAACAAAAGGAAGTCAATATGAAAAATAAAAAACAAACAAAACATGAGCAACAAATACACACTCACACATACACAGTTAAAAACAAAAGCATGGAGTCAGTCTTATGTTGGTCAGCTACACCTGGGCATGAAGGGGCTGCTCTGAATTGTGCTTTATATTCCCAGTGACACTCCATTGGGGGGGCACACAAAAAACTGATTTTTCCTCTTTCATCAGGAATAAACTGCAAATAGCTTCTTTATTATAGGTGGGACTTTGTGTCTGCTTCTTTTTTTTTATATATAGATGTGTGTTTCATTTATTATTTGAGAATTCAGTACATAAATACTGTACTTATATTACAATAAAGAAGTCATGGCTTGACGATGAGTTGGGTAGCACATGGGAGAAGTTTTAGGGGAGCAGAAAAAAGTAGAAATGATGTATAAATACAAAATTCATGTCTGATGTGTCTGCTTCTTTTTCTTAGTGCTAGCACTTGTCTGGTTTGATGTTGTCTGGACTTTGTGAGTGCAGCCACAGTTACTGTGAGTTCATGTGTGTCTATTCTGTTTTTTTTTTTTTTTTTTTTTTTTAGTTACAATTTGTTAACTCTGTGTCCCAGCTGTATCCCGCTCCCTCAATCCCTCCCCCTCCCCAACTCCCTCCCTGGTCTCCTCCCTGCCCCTTTCCAAGTCCACTGATAGGGGAGGACCTCCTCCCCTCCTCCCCTTTCATTTGACCCTGTTTTATCAGGTATCTTCAAGGCTGGCTGCAAAGTCCTCCTCTGTGGCCTAACAGGACTGCTCCTCCCCTGGAGGTGGGGGAGAGGTCAAAGAGCCTGCCCTTGAGATCTTGTTAGAAATAGTCCTTGTTCCCCTTACTTTGGAAAACTACTTGGTTACTGAGCTACCACGGGCCACATCCGAGCAGAAGTTCTATGTTACATCCATAGATGGTCCTTGGTTGAGTGTCAATCTCAGAAAAGACCCTGTGCCCGGATATATTTGGTCCTTGTGGAGCTCATATCATACTAACTCCCCTTCTTTCATATGATTCCCTGTCTATTCTGTTTTATCTTGAAGATATTTTGTTGGAGTCATCTCCTATGTGTTGCTATTACAATCTTTCCACTTCTTCCACTATGGGCATATAGGAAAGCCAGTTACTATTACTCTACCACAGGAACATAGTAAAAGCAAAATTACTTCTAGTGACACACTGCTATCCTCATAGGTCTAGCGTTCCTCAGCTCTCAACAAAGAGGCCTCTTCATGCAGTTTTGACGGTCATTAACGCAGAGATGCTCAGCTGGACAGTGTGGAGAGAACTGGAGGTTTCGGACCACTCAGATCTAAATGGAATATCTTCATTCTTACTCATACAATGTATTTTTACTAGTTGACCTAGAAACAATTAATTAAAAATGCATTATATAAAGCAAAGATTTATCAAGAGGCTAAGGAGCTCAGGGTTAAGGCACTACTAAAAAATTATGTAAAGGAAAGTCTTAGGGGGAGGTGACCTGGTTCTAGGGAGAATAGTGCTTAACTAGCCATATCTAGCTTTCAGTCTCAGTACAGTGAACTTGGCTGCCCTATGATACTGCAACACATGAATTTACAAATTTCAGAACTTGAACTTAAACCAACCACTGTGAGTCCGATCATCAGATGCTGCCCTTCACTAAAGACATGGTTTCTTTTTTTTTTTAAATGTATAAATCTTCCAAATTTATTAGTTTATTTATTTATTTATTTTTAATTTAATTTTATTTATATATTTATTTATAACAATTTATTCACTTCGTATCCGCACTGCAGTCCCCTCCCTTGTCTCCTCCTAGTCCCAGATTTCCTCTTAAGGGGTACAGAGGCTGTCCCCGACATGAACTCAGTTGCTGGTCTTTTGACCACATTCCCCTTGTGGTGGGGGTGGAGAGTAGCCTTGCCAGTCCACAGAGGAAAACAATGCATCCAGCCTTGATGTAATCTGATAGGCTAGGGTCAGATAGAAGGAGAGGAGATTCTGCCCTATCAGGGAAAAGGGCATAGAGGGAGAAGAAGGAAAGTGGGTGGGACTGGAAAGAAATGGTTTCTTACATCCACATCTCACATTTGACAGGGTGCCACTAGCTGGGGAAGGTGGTTTATACCCATATCTCGCCCAAGACAGGCAAAAATCTGAATTATTTCTCTCTGTATGGACTAATTTAGATGTTTACTCCTCATGAAGTGATTACAAGTTTATGTCAGAAAGATGATACACAAATCCACATCAGTCAAATATTTTTGTACAGGATATATGCTAACACTGTGTGGGGAATGGAATCTTCTTTTCGTATACACTCCAAAACTTGTGATTGCTTCAGTCTAACAATTACCATAGTTTGAGGAAAGTCTTAGTGGTGCTGAGTTCTTAGAAAACCTATATGGTATAAAAATTTCCACATTTTGATAATCATAAGAGAATAAATCCTCTAACCTTTTGATTAGCTCCAGGATATAAATTTGAGTGGCAAATGGGTATATTAGGATAAGGCTCTTTCTCTTCCCCCAATAGTATTCATAAAAAGGTGAAAATAAAAACTTGGAGAGACTGACAATAAAATTTTATTGCTAGAATGAACTTATTGGTATGGAAATGAAAGTCAAGTGAAAGTTATTTAAAATGAGGAAAAGTGGATGCTGGATCTTAACAAGGACATGAAAATGCCTGAAACCCGACACACCAAGCATGCAAAATATTCTCCAAGCTATTCTGAATGAAATTCAAAATGCAACTTTATCAACCATTCAATTTCTTACTCACATTATACACGAAATTGATATAGAATATATTTCCAAATTCCTTTAAGATTTTCAAGAATTAAACCACCTAAAATTTTCCATGATTTGTTGCTGAGTTAAATATTTTTTTATTATTTTTATTCCTCTCAAAATACATTCGAGATAAATGAGCATATTATCATTTTTATGTGTAAAGTTCCAAAATTTTGAAACTTTCACAATTATTATCCAATTATAACCTGAATAGTTGAAGAAAATTTTCATCTTCACTACTTTGCTTAAATACAAATTTTTCACTACCCTGGTGGCAGTCTAGAAACCACCATTCTGCTTTGTAGATGACCATTGTACACTGTAACTGTCTCTATTCACTTAGCATAAGGCGTTTGATGTAGACTGCTCCTAACTCTTTTGAGGCAAAGCCTTGCTGTAGCTGTCCTTTCTACTTTGGGAATTGGCAAGTGTTCAGATTTCAATGTGTGTGCTTTTGTTAACATAAAAGTTGGAAGTTAGGACATGACTCAGCTGATCCCTTAGTTGTCTTAGCTTCATTTCACTTGGCCCAGCACTCAGGAGGCTCTGAGTTCAGATTAATAGCACCTATGTGATAGGCTGGCCATGGTGGTGTGCACCTGAAACCCTAGCAGAGAGCACACAATTGTTGGAGCATGTGAGCCACATGCTTTTGGTGAATCGGTGAGCTCCAAGTTCAGGAAGACCTTCTATATCAAAAATAAATAATAACTAGATAAAGAGTGAAGAATGTTAGACAAAGACACCCCACACTGACTTCTTGCTTATTCATATGTACATGTACTTATATCATTATTAAGATTTATTTATGTATATGAGTGACATATATGCATGTATTCCTACAGAACAGAACAGGACATAATTATCTCATTATAGATGGTTGTGAGCTACCATGAAGTTGCTGGGACTTAATGTCAGGAGCTCTGGAAGAGCAGCCCCCACAATAATCTTAAAAAATGCTTAAATGTGTTTTTCTCTGCTTAAGAGATAGAGATATCTGAATGATTCTCACTTCTCTTAGAATAAAATGGATTTGTTTATCATGGTCTTAGGGTCTTATATAAACTAGTTTCTCCTACTTTCTCTAAGTTGATCTCTGAGTTGTCTTGAATTCACTTATTACCTTCAGGAAGGCAATTGGGAACTCAGACCCTCAAGCATATCCAAGATTTTGTACTTCAATGTTTTTGGAGTACTGGTCCTGTGTAAATAAATCCCTAACCTTTTAATGTCTTTATGTATGATCTGATTCTGTAAAACCATAGCATTTATCATAATTACAAATTTTATAATTTATAGACAATAAACATTTTTTTTTACCTTGTACTGAAGTAGAAGGCCTCTGAATACAAACATACTATCCCTTATTTATCATCAAACATCAACAATTACCATGAATGTAGCTACTCTGAAAATCATAATTAAATATCTAAGTGTGTGATGATATCCTGAAGCAAAAAACAAATTTTGTTTTAACTTATACAAACAGCCATTGTGGGTAAAGCTTCCTCAGCTACTGAGAAGTCCAAAGTCACTTTAGGCTGTAAATCCTAAGTTGTATTCATCTGAAATATCTGCTTTATGCTTTTGGATATTTCCCTGTAAGACCCTCTTTACTGTCACAAAATTGCTACCCTTAAAAATAAGGTTGAGAAGTCTCTATGACATTTTGGCACTTTTTGGTACCCTGTGGTACTGCCAAGGGTTAAGTGAGTAGTCGGCTAATCAGTGGTAGGTGAAGGAAGGAAAAGGAGAATATCCTCAAGAATAGTATTTAATCAGCTAAGATCAGTTTGCATTGCTTAGAAAAGGACTGTATTTGCAAGTGAGAATTTGGTTCTAGTCGCTCTTGATAACAATCTTGTAAAATTTAACATGTAAAATATTTTTAATTTTGTTGACACAGACATTACGTGAAATTAACAATTCTGTTTGAAACTACCTTCTTGAAGTTTTTTCCCTTCTTTTTAGTTTAATTATTTTTTAAAAATTATTCTAAATACATAAGAATTTTTTCCACATAAACATGATGACTTAAGCCACTGGAAAATATGGACGAGTTTAGAAAGGCCCTTTTCAGGACAACAATCCCTCAGAGCCTAGGACTAGCAAAGGAGAAAGGTTGAGTGAAGAACCAGAGGGAGATCAAGAGACTGAGAGAGGCAGAAGAGCACAGGGCAGAAAGGCAGGGCCCACCTGGGAGGCCAGAGAGGCCCAGTCAAAAGGCTCTCTCTATAGTAATGCCACACTGTGCTCACAGGTAGAAGCAAGCCATTCTGGTGGGTTCTTGGAGCCAGGTCCCAAGCAGTACTCAGCTACATTGGAGCTGCACTTTCTTAGGCTCTTTCTAAAGGACTGGATGTGTGTGTAGGTGGCTCTCAAGGTCTTGAAAAGCTTTACTTCTCTGTGTGCGCTGGTGAGTGCAGAAAGGTGTTTGTGTATATGTACTCATTTATGGAGGCCGGAGATCATAAAAACCTGAAAGTTAAAAAACAAAACAAAAAACAAAACAAAACAAAAAAACAAACATGATGACTTAAGAATAATCCTAGCAACCACATTGGTTGGAGTTCCTCTGTAGCTTCCATAAAACTGCCAGGGAGAACCTGCTTCCTCTCACATACTACATACATATAAATTAAAAAGAGAATTTTACATACTTTAAAATAATTTATATTTTTTAAAAAATATCTTATAAATATATTATGATGGTATGAGGGTTGGCTATAAAATATTAAATTCATGTCGGATTATAATGAGTTTAATGTAAAATGCATTGAATTCATGATTACTTTATAATTAACTGGTATGAAATATAAAGAAATGTGAACTTTTTATTGTTTGGATTATAATGATATAATCATTCCGGGTTTATTGAAGAGAAAAATAGGTCAACTCATTGATTTTGCTGTCAAATTATTCCAGATGAAGCACAACAATCATGTGCTGTGTGACATGCTCTATTTCCAAACACAATTCTCAGATTTCCACTTCTCTTGAGACTTTTGAAGACTGCTTTGTATTAAAACTATGGCATATTTTGATTTCTGCCTAAAGTTTTTGTAGGACGATTATGTCTGAGACTAGTCATTTATGCTGAATCCCCCCTTGAGAAGCACTGCTATTAACTTCAACAAAAATGTTTGTATAGGAAATGTCACTGAATCTCTCTGGACATTTCAAGCTCTGCAGCGATGAAAGAACATAAAGCAAGTTATCATTACATTATCTGAATGAGCAAAGGAAACAAGAGAAACCTGAATTTGTGCCACCAGGCTTTGTGTAGCCTGAAAACTTAGAATAAAATCACCAGTGAACACCATTCACTACATATCTATTATGTGTCATGCATTTAACCTACTTAGAAGGTTGCAATGAACAGTGAAAAATGGTCCTGGTCCCTGTTGGATATAAGATTGACAGGAGAAAATACACTATCAGCTTAAACAATAATGTAATAACTAACGAATGAAGCTGATCACATGCTGCTAACATACCAAAGGGAATGGATCTGCCTTGCAGAATTAGGATGTGAGTTTCTTGGTGCTTTGAAAGCATCCTTCAAGGTTGATTGGTTTGAAACAACAGACATGTGGTTAGTTCATGAGATGACAGAACAGGTGGTAGCTAGACCTCCTTATGTATCTGTGATGGGACACATTGATTCAGATGGGTTCTTATTTCTGTCATCTACAGAAAAATGAAGTTAACTTAATTCTGATACAGATGATTATATATACAGTACATGTTACGAAAAAATAAATAAAAAGGAGATGTGTGATGATTAGTGGAAAACAGCCTTGAGAACAAGAACAGACTAGTTATACATACTGTGATTTAAGTTTCTTCTGAGAATTTCCGTAGATATTGGTGGAAAGAATGCTAAATTCAAATTTAGTTTGCAATATAACATTGACATTTACAAAGTGTATCATAAGGCAGTGTTATGCTTAAATTCTTGATTCTCCCATTGTGATTCTTCTCTACAGCAATTTTAAAAGAGATGTAGGAGAGTAAGATGCAGGATGTATTATAGATATGTTCAAATCTCCTCTTTATAATATAAAAACTATTTCTATGAATGTAGCAGAAATAAATGTCAAGAGCTGGAGAATTTGAAGTTCCAGATTACACATGGGAAACATACTTTCTGAAGAATGTCTTGTAAAAATTTCATTTAGATAATTGTTAATATTTTGAACTCACAAGTATTTACATGAAATGCAAATGTTAAGCTGTGTTAAGCTGCTCCCAGGCTGGGTAATGTGAAATTGGGTATTTCCTTACTGTGTGTCCCAGAACACTGTGTTGAATGGTCATGGCTAGTTCCTTCACTTTTGAAATTGGTAGATGAGAAATCTTCCCAAGACAACATGTGTTTGCAGATAACTGAGTGAGTGATTATAAATTTAGACTGACATATGTATTGGCACTTATAAATTTCGGCACGTTTTTATACAGATACGTAATCCAACATTATCATTACACAATCTTCTCGCCCCGAGAGTTTCTGAGCTACCATTTGCACTCATGATGCCTGTGTACCATCATTGCATAAGTAGTTAAAACTTGTTCTCAGAGCACACAAGTCTTGGGAAAAAAAATATGCAAAAAAAAAACAAAAAAACAAAAAAAAAACAAAAGTTACACTACATCATTTGATAAGATTCATCAGGCATCAAAATCTATAACTAGTTTATTGTTTCTTGAATCAAGATGGGAGAAGATAGTTTAAAGACAAAAATAAATTGTTCCTATTTTCTCTGGCTGTTCATGCAAAATTGCTCCAAAGAAAGATTTACTGCAGTCAAGGGGATGATTGTGCAGGTGAATGCTCTTTCTTCTCAATGTGTTGCATAATGGGAATTTGCTTCAATTGTTGTCTCTGATGGAGGCTGTGCCAGATGTGCTCCAGAGAGTTCTTAAAGCAGAGGAGGTTCCCGGGGGTTAATCTCTGCTTCCATGGAAACTCTGCCAGTCTGCCCCAGTTTTAAATGACTTCCTGCAGGCAGACACCTGGAGGCACCTGCTCAAAGCAACAGGTTTCTTGGGACTGAAGAAACGCACAAAACAATCAAAGTGTTCAATGTAATCATCTCCTGAATTAAACATACTATTTTCACATTGTAGGAAACTATTTATCTGGATTATATAAAAAACCTGTTTGTTTAATTGCTTAGAAGTATATGGAGTTCAGTAACATTTCTTCTGAAATGTAACAGTGTATAATATGCTAATTATATGATAGTTATCAAAGGGTTACTTGACAATTTGATAAGCAATTTGATCTGATTTACTAACAGGATAAAATTAGTAAGATATTGATGGAAATTCCAAACCTGAGATCTGCAGATGGAAAAATGACTCACTGAACGATACTCTTAGACGAGTTGGGAAGTGCAATTGTATATGTCATGTGTGGGTAATGGTGTTAAGAAGGAATATTATACATAAATACATAGATCAAAAAGCCATGATGCCTCTTTACAGGTTTTCAGAAGCCTAAATACCCAGGTAATTTGAAGTCAAGTGTAATGTCGGGGGGGGGAGGGGGGGCGGGCGAGTATAAATTCATTTGTGAATCAATTTAGACTGGAGGGGAGATGTGAGTGAGGAACTGGAAAGAGCAGGAGGAGAAGCTGCAATCAGAATGTAAAGTAAATAAATAAATAATTTAATGAGAAAAAGAAGTTAAAAATGTTTGTGTAGGTCAAAGACCATAGAGTAAACTCTGATTCATCTTGAAAACATACTGTTTCAAAGGGAGCCATGATCAAAATCTGTCCCAATGCTAGTATTTATAGATAAAGAAGGTGACAAGCAACTAGACCTACTGAGCTAACTCCTTGGCCCCACTTTTGTGTATGAAGATGGCCTAGTTTATGCATAATGAGTTACATGCCAATTTGGTCTACACAGAAAGGTCTTATCCCAAGTATAAACAACAACAACAAATCTTAACAAACATTCTACCTTTGGGGGAAAATAAAACAAACCACAATTTATAAATTCTCATAATGTTTCAGTAAATTTTATTTATCTATGAAAACTATTGCATAAATCATATTGTTAGAGATTCATTTACTTAAAAAATATTTCAGAATGTAATATAATTACACCTTTTCTTTTTTCCTCCCAAGCCCTCTTATATACTCCCTTGCTCTCTTTCAATTTCATGTATTTATATTTTAAACACATACATAAACTATATAAATAAGACATACTTTGGCTATATAATATTACATATATATAGATAGATAAGTATATATATATGTATACATATATACATAGATATGTATATCTATATGTATATATAGATATATGGTTTCAGGGCTGAAAATTTGGTTTTGGACAACAAGTGAGTGTATTTTTCTTCTGGTAAAGACCATTTCTCCTACTTCCAGAAATCCTTAGTTGTCTGTAGTTCTTTGTACAGGTTTTAGGCCTCATGGGCTTTCCCCTGTCAATATTAGCAGGTCTACCATGTCCATCAGCAGATCAAAGAAAAATAAAAGATATATTTAACTTTTTCTTTGCCCTCTCAGGTCACAAATATGGAAGTAAAACTGAATGTAGGAGATTCAAAAAGAGTGTGGGAAAAGACTAGACAAGCTGAAGACACAAAATTAGATAATGAATACAAAATACAGGGGATACAGTCTTCACTGAATGAAAATATATCAAATCAATATTACTTAATGAATCATTAGTTTTGTAGAAGAGGTATCAACTAAGATAACAGTCTAACAGACTCTTGTTGCATTACTCATTGTTATAGCCATTGTTTCATGTGATGAGTAGAATATGCCTCTGCCGTAATGAGGGCTTATTTTTATAAAGAGAGAAAGGCATAAATGTAGACATAGAGACCTGGGATCCAACAAATAATTCCTAATTCAGTCATTGGTGTTAACAAGTGAACAAGGAAAGCATCAATGCAAGTACAGTATTGGGAAACAAAGTATCTATGCTGCTTCATCTAGAGTGTAAAGTCATGATATAAAGTAAAAATTATGTAAAAAAATGTGAAGAATGCAGAATGACTGAGAGGCTAAAATGGGGCTTGTGCTTTCTTAGATCATAGAGAATATGCGTCATATATACTAGCAAAATTCCTTCTTGCCTGGTCCTAGGTTTAATCCCTACTCAAAGAGACCTACGCTAACAATATATTTAAATAGTTTTTGTTGTTACAACAGTGTCTATTCTATTTCTTCATAAATAAATATACAGTGGCAATACCATTCCATTCACAATCAATTTTAAACCATTCCCAGATAATCTCTGTTTTATCATTTATATTAACAAATATGTATCTCTGTATTTATTATCTTAGACTCCAGCTGTAAGACTTAGTAAAAGTAATATACATTTTTGAATTAATGTATTTGTCATTTAAAGGAAATTGTTAACATTTTAAGAAGCTATCAAAATCATTTTGTAAATTAAGGGGAAAAGTGGTTAACAGTGTAAATATAAACACATTTTAATTGATTATTTTCATTCTTTATTCATTTTTCATTTAATATACTTAGAATTTACATGTATTTGTTCTTTCTAAAAGACAGCTATTCTTTTTTTGATGCCCAGTCCTAATCTATCAGTTTTGTTACTATTAATTTCCATTCCCCTTAAGTTTTAAATACCTCATGTTCATCACTCTAACAAATTTGACTAAGTGGTTCATAACACAAGAAAGCCAATGCATTTCTAACCTCAACTGCCCTGTACTACAGAGTCTGGGAAGTTAAAAATAAAACAAATGCAAAAGTTCTTTCTGTTCATATTTTATGAAAGGAAATTAATAGATGGCAGATACACAGCAGACAGCCATTGGTTTTTCTGGTTGGAAGAGTTACTAACATAAAATCCATGCTCCAACTTCCACAGCTCTGGGGCTGGTCTCTTAATTGCAAGTGGAAAGGTAACTCAATGAAAGACTATGCAATGTGGCTTACGGAAAACAATGCCACACTGAATTTAGTTACAGTTTTGTCAATCCATATTGAAATCCCAGACTAGAGCCTGCTTTTCTAGATATTCTAAAACTTTACATTTATCAATTTTTAAATAATTTCCATTTATCATGTATATATATATATATATATGATGTATCACGTGTTTAGTCTTTCCAAACAACAACAATATTCTGTGTTTATTCTTGGTATACTTTCTCATCTATATTTAATTTATATTATGATGTTAGTCAGACCTGTAAAAAAAAAGCAAATATTTTTATAATTATAAGAGGCTTGAAATTCAAAGTACACACTTTATAATGAAAACAATTAAATATGACACTTCATTGGGAATATATGGATTTAAGTACTAATAATCTCATCTATGATTTACATACTTATCAACATTAAATGGTTGTTAAAGTAATGCAAGAATTAGACAGAAAAATGTTACCTTAACATGCACACAGACGAAGACTAATGGTTTACACCCCATTATAAGTTTTACACTTCTAACTCTGCAGAGTCTATGTTTCCATTGTCACTTTGCTAGCCATTTAAATGCAGTATTTTGACAGTTGCCGGAGGGGTGTGCATGGCTTAAGACTGCCTTGATTAAATGTTAATGAATAATTTTTGTCAAGAAACTTACGGCAGAACAGAATGTCTTGAAGAGACACACTTTGCTAAAGTGTTTTATTGAGTACAGGCTATCATTTTTATCATGCCTCCTCATACAATAGCTCACTTGTTCATTTTCTTGTGATTTTCTAATGGAATTTAGCATTGGAGAAGATACTATATCTGAACAATCATGCTGCCTTGTAAGAAATAAGAGGATTGTGGATTTTGTCAACATGCACAAATAATAGCGATACTGAGGTAGAAACAACACCATCAGTATAATTTTAAAGAAAACTAAATATATAAAAATCAGCATTATAAGTTCAATACGAGATAATCTTTGTTAATGATTATCATGCTCAATGAAATGAGTGACGATTTACATTGAACATGATAATACATTGGTAAGACTTAAGATAAAATGAATGAATGGTTAGTGAAACATTAAACACAGATTTTTTTATTTTTCTATATAAACATTATTAAAAAATTAGTATTAGCATCACTTTTATTCCTGAAATATCAGTGTTCAATTATCATTTCAGATACAATGCTTCAAATTAGGTGTTTCTTTTTAATATAATACAAAAGCAGGTAAACACATGTATTCTGTCTGAGATTAACATAACACAGACATATTTTATTACTGCTCTATTCATAACAGGCAATGAATGGGAAGAGTGCAGATGTCCAACAACTGAAGACTGGAAAACAAAAATATAGTACATTTTCAGCAAGGAATATTATTCTGTCTTTTAGGAAAAACTATAAAATTAACATATAAATGGTTGGCACTTACAGTAGTCATACTGTATGAAATAACCCAGACTCAGAACTTAGGTCATGCTGTCTCTCATTTGATGATGTTATCTCTGAGTTTTCAGACATGTGTTCTTCATTTGGAATGACCATAAAAGTCAGAAATTAGTAAGGTGCCATGGAGTAAAGACGCTTGCAAGGGAGGGAAATAGAACAAAGTGGCATAAATGACTAAAGGGAAATAATGGGACAAGAAAGTTTAAATTGGGGAGAAGGTGCTGAGGGCAGAGAAGATGAAGAGTTAAATAATACTAAATGGCTTTTTGTTTCATCATTGTCAAAAGAAGATGAAATAAAAATATTTCAAAAATCCTATTTTACTTTGTAAACTGAGCTTAAGTCTCTCTTCAAAATTTATTAAGAAATATAATCTCATAATAAATAACTGCCTTCTTATTTTTATTTTTCCTTTTATTTAAAATAGATATATTTTTTTATATAATATACCCTGATTTTATGGTTTCCCTTCCCTCTACTATTTCCATCTCCTCCCTACCTCTCCTTCTGTCTGAATCTACCCCATTTCTGTCTCTTGTTATAAAACAAACAGGCCTCTAAGGGATAACAATAAAATAACATAAATGAAATAAAATAAAATAAAATAAGAGAAAAATGCTAATAAACTGGAATAGAACAGAACAGAAAGAGAAGAGCCCATGAGAAGGAACAAGAAACAGAGATCTATTCATTCAAACTTTCAGTAATCCCATAAAAAACAGTAAACTGGAAAGACATAATGTATATGTATAGTAAAAGGAGAGAAGAAAGTGCAGATAAATAAAATAAAATAAAATAAAATAAAATAAAATAAAATAAAATAAAATAAAATAAAATAAAATAAAATAAGGAAATGAGGAAAATCCCTAACATGACATTATAAGATAATGAGCTTCCAAGGATGTCAAAGCATTCATGCTTTTGTTGGTCATCTAAGGCAGTGCATGCATTCTACCATTAAGAATACTTGGGATCGATATGTGATTTCAGCTTTAATAATGTTTCATTTACAAATGTAGGTGCTTTTGTGTTTGGGGCATAGATGTTCAAAATGTGAGACTCATAATCAAACCTTGGGCAGAGTGCAGTGAATCATATGAAAGAAGGGGGAGTTAGTAAGACCTGCAGAGGACAGGAGCTCTACAAGGACCAAATATATCTGGGCTCAGAGATCTTTTCTGAAACTGATTCTCCAACCAAGGACCATGTATGAATATAACCTAGAACCCCTGCTCAGATGTAACCCATGGCAGCTCAGCATCCAAGTAGGTTACCCTAGTAAGGGGAACAGGAACTGTCTCTGACATGAACTCAGTGGCTGGCTCTTTGACCTCCCCCAACCCCCACCCCAAGGAAGGAGCATCCTTGCCAGACCACAGTGAAGGACAATGCAGCCAGTCCTGATGAGACCTGATAAACTATGGTCAGATGGAAGGGGAGGAGGATCTCCCTTCTCAGTAGATTTAGAGAGGGGCAGGGAAGAGATTAGGGAGGAAGGATGGGATTGGAAAGGAATGAGGGAGGGGGCTACAGCTTGGATACAAAATAAATAACCTGTAATTTATATATATATATATATATATATATATATATATATATATATATATATATATATATATATATATATATATATGGAGTACTTGTTTCCCCAGTGATATGCTCTTGGAGGAAAGTAAATTTTTATTTACAAGTGGTTGTCAGTTGGAGATAGGAATCTCTTCTCATTTCAAACTTTCTTTACCCTTTCTTCTCATCTCACAAGGAATTTGCAATTTTGTAAATGAGACTTTATAAAACATACAGATTCCATGCCCATACTATCCCTGATTCATGGTGAACTTTAGGGTCCAATCACAACTTAATGCTAAAATGTTGCAAGAGACAGAAATAGTTAAGTCAAGGCTGCTGTGAAACAAATACTGTTTGAAATAATTCTAAGTTTGTGTTAGGAATTTGGAACAATATTTACATATAGCTTAATGGTCAGCTAATGGCTTTTAATGCAGCCATAACTCCAAGGGGCATGTATTGGAGCACTGAGATGAGTAACTTACTCTTTACATAACTTACTAAGTGACAGAAAATGATGGCTGAACGGTTACTGAAAGATAAACAAGTTAGAATCAAGTAAACTTAAACAATAATCTATTACAGCCCACTGCTGTGTGATGTTACTACATTGAATATATTGGAATCTCTGCTTCTGCACCTGTAAAATGAAGATACACTGCAGGTGTCACATTGATTCTTCTGAGGATTTAATTCACAATTGTTCATAAGTGCTAGTTATAGATCTCTAGAACATTTTAACATTTCAACAATATCCTATCATATTTTCAGTCATAATTCATGCATTAAATAATGCACCATTTTAAAAACAAATCGATGCCAGCATATTCTGTATTAACTGCATGAGACCTAACCTACAAGCCTGTGTATTTATTCCTGTGAGTGTGATCGCGTACATTCTTCTTTTCTTTACGTTGCTTTGATAAAACCCTCAAACCAAAAGCAACTTAAAGGATACATGGTCACGTTTCAGCCTGTAGGTTATAGCTCAGTCTTGAGAGAAGTCAGGTCAAGAATTTGAAACATAAACTATGGAGGAACACTGCTTGCTGGATTGCTCTCTGCTTTGCATGGAATCTGCAGACACATGCTTGGCTTGCATTTGTATGTGGACCCCCTGACTACTGATGCTGCTGCTCTCAGTGGTGTGGACTCCCAGCTCTAAACAATAATCAAGAAAAATCCCTGAGAGACAGTCACACAGGCCTATTTGATCCATTAAATTACTTAAACGACGGTGTCAATTAGATAATAAAGTTAACCCTGATGACAAGTAAAATAAGTTAAAGTAATGCTATAGTTAATTGTATTGTTTAAAATTAGAGAAAAGTGGGAAAAAATAAAACAAAACACTTAACTTCCTTGTGTGAAAATTACTGATATATAAAGATTTTAAAACACTAAATATTTTTTAAAAAAAATTAAGGTTTATCACATCTAAACTTCTAGTAAAATTTGATTATACTCCTTACAGTCACTAAAAATTAGTTTTAAAACCAGTAAATAAATCGAGCTATTTACTGAGAACATACTTACATTGCTTGTATCTCATAATGAGTATAACATATAAAATTTCAAATGATATGTAATCATATCCCTAGCAAAGATCTCTCAGAGGATGACATGCTATGGTCCAGTAACAATGGCAGAAAGACATGAAGTGCAAATTCTAAAATTTACTTTTAAACACTAGCCACTGATAGAATAGCCTCAGACCTTACCTTAAGCACAATGAAAAATTATGAAAAACATAAAAGCTGTTTGATACAAGGATTTGAAGTGTTTGTTCATTAGTTTTATGTCAGGCTTTCAGATTTTTCTATGTGACATAACATCCATCTTTACATCAAAGACTTCAACTTCTTAATATATAAATAGGTGCACACAGACTGAGGAAGATGGTGATAATAATGTTCATATGTATTCTCTTATGGAGGGAATGTGCATGTGTCCTGGCAGGAAAGAATCAGGATGCAGTATTCTTTGTATCAGCTAGTCACACAGAGCACTATAAAGTCAGTATGAAATGGACAGGCAGCAAAAGAAAGTTATTGTCCCCGACATGAAGTTGGAGCTCTTCCAAGCCAGCTCTCTGCTGCCAAGAAAGATAATGTGCTTGCTTTTCCACTGAATGCATCTGCACAGTAACCACCTTGCAAAATTTAAGTGTGGTGATTTAGGCACTCTGTGAACTAAAGGTCTGTGATTGGGTTGCTGTTGTTATGAATGTGTGACAGATCAAAGGCACATACATACTGAGACAAGATCAAACTTTAGGTCTTTAAGTTACACTTTTGACCTCTCTCATAATCAGCAAATCACAATCATTCAAACTTATACAACTGGGCTAAGAATAAAATACAGGAAAATCTGTATAACATAATTTGGTTATTTTAGACTTTTAAATCTGGAAAGACTAAGAATTTAATCATAAAATTATTCATAAAATGAATAAAATTTTATATATACTTTCTATCATTTAGAGAAATATTTCATAGCTCATAATATAACTATAGTATTTCCAAGTTCTTTAAATTTTTTGTTAACTTTTATTTAAATTTTAAAATATTTTATTGAATTTGAATTATTTGAATCTTATTTGAATTTTATCTTACACTATTTAAAATGGTCAAGATCAAATGACATCATATCCTGGAAAAGATGCAAGTAAAAGGAAAAATTTAATCATTGATGGTGGAATTGCATTATTGGCCACTATGAAAATCAGTGTGGAGGTTTCTCAAAACAAAGGAAAAAAAGAGATCTAGCACAAATTCACTTTTGAGTATTTACCCAAATGACTCTTACATCCTACATAGGGATACATTGTCATTACTGCTATATTCACAATAGTTAAAAGTTGGAAACAGCCTAGATATCCATCATCTGATAAACAAGTAATGAAAATGTATTATACTTACACAGTTTATTATTAAACTATCAAGAATCCTAGAGTACAAATGGCAAATATTTCTTGTTTTCTCTTATATATGAATGTTTTAAGATTTAGATATGTGTATTTATATCTGGATAACAGCAGAGTTTAAGTAGCTAGTAAGAGCCAGGGTTGAAAAAAAATCTAATGAGTAAACAAAACATAGCGGAACAAAGTACTAGGTATAAATTCTTGATTCATTGGCCAAAGGGGTCCTCTATGTACCCAAAACATTGCAGGCTATTGCAAATGCTATTGATTGTCCTCTATATCACTGCATTAAGTGTATACCCATTTATGTTATTAAACATGGAAAAATCAAGCTGGTCACTAGATAAAAGCTTCAACCCTACTGAGAAGTGTCCAAGGTTCTGCAAGGTATTTGTACCCTACTGAAAGTAAAAGTATAATCACCCAGCTACAAACTTTCTGGAATAGAACGGCAACCCTGTAAGATATTTTGATGGAATAGTGGCACAAATGTTATGGGAATGATTATCCACATTTGATTTAAGGCCTATTCTTTGAGATATAACTATCACTGCAAAAGGGTCCAGCAGCATGAAACTCAACAGGTTATGATATCTAGGAAAAATCTTACTATATTATCATTCCACTGAAAAAAAGAGGTATAACAATAAGATGACTCCTAATGACCCTATACCTGCGTATTGCATCTTTCCACCTGCATCTAGAAGATTTCACTTGTACTGGTTGGCAGTTAACACAGAAACTTATAACTGGATGATAAGCAGAAAGTGAGAGAATATGGAATATTCAAGCATAAATCAGATGTTTATATCAACACCCCCCCCACACACACACACACTCCAAGGCTTAGGGAGATCTGAAGAAGAGGAAGCAGGAAGATTGTTAAGAGGCAGAGATTAACACATGACTCTAAGGAAACATCTCAACACAAGAGAGATTATGCCATATGAACTCAAAGAAAGTGACAGCATACAAAGGACCCCAGACATAAAAAAAAAGACAAATTCTCAGCATAGAGAAGATAAAGTGGACACAAAATCTTAACCCTAAACATACAACAACAACAACAACAAAAAGCTCTTGGGAATTCATACATGCTAAAAACAGAAAACAGTTTTCTCTAATGGTATATCGCTGGGTACATCAATCCCACTCTATGGCAGTCCTCATGCCAGGGAACAGCGGCCAACACAAAATTAACTCTATATTATTATTATTTTTTCTTTTTGCTGTGTGTATCTGTGTGTCTGAGTGTGAGCATGTGTGCTCTTTATTTTTTATGTCTTTTGGTATTTTTTTGTCCTATTTGTTTTACATTTTTTTAATAAAAAATTTTGAATTACAGTTTATTCACTTTGTATCCCAACTTAGCCCCTCCTCCATTCACTCCCAATCCAACCCTCCCTCCCTCTTCTCCTCCCATGTTCTTCCCCAAGTCCACTGATAGGGGAGGTCCTCCTCCCCCTCCCTCTGACCCTTGCCTATCAGGTCTCATCAGGACTGGCTGCACTGTCTTCCTCTGTGGCCTGGTAAGACTGCTTCCCCATCAGGGGGGAAGTGATCAAAGAGCCAGCCACTGAATTCATTTCAGAGACAGTTCCTGTTCCCTCACTAGGGAACCCACTTGGACATTGAGCGGCCATGGGCAACATCTGTGCAGGAGTTATATTGTTTTTTTGGCTTATACATTTTTATAGAGAGTAAGAAAGATTAAGGACATGAAGATGGGTGTTTAGGGATGTGGAGATTATCTAGAAGAATCTAAAAGAACATTTTTAAAATAGGAAAAATTGATCAAAATATTTTTTCTTTAATTTTTTAGTTTTAAAATTGTTTTACAAGTAATAATTTTTTGTTTGTATGTATATCTCTGCATCATTTCCTTCTTGTGGGAGAAAGAAAAGAACATCCAAATTCCCTGGCATTAAAGCAGCAGATCATTGTTAACTGTCATGTGGTAGCAAACTAAATCCAGTGCCTTTGAAATAGTAAGCAATGTTCTTAACCACTGTATTATCTATTTATCTCAGCAGTTTGTTTGTTTTTTTTTTAAATAAAACCATAGTGAGTAACTCTGTTCAGTTTTCATATGTGGACACTAAAGTTTAGTCACTCATCGGCTATTGAAACATTAGAGATTCCCCTGAGCCCTCCATTTGTTTTATTGACATTCTTTTAATATGCACCTCATGTACTATCAAAGAGGAGAATATTCTATTCATAACCGTCAATGTCATGGGTTGATCTAGCATACTCAATTGAAAATACATGATGATATGAATAAAAACAAATTTATAGAGGTACTGCTAACTAATAATCACAAAAGTAAGTGCAGTGAGTAGGATAAGGTCTTTAAATATCAGTTCAGCAAGGAAGGTGACAGCAAGTAAAAAGAGTTAAAATCCTGCAAGCACAGCATCATTACTGCATAACCTAGGAATACTTAGAATGTAGTAAGAAAAAAATTACTCATCTATTGCAAAGAATCTGTTATACTTTCTATTTGCAAATTTGAAAAAAAGGAAAACATTTGGGTACAGTTTATTCCAGCAAGTATTGTTTTACTCTTTGCAGTCTAATATTTAATGATGTACTATAGTTTTATTAGTGTTTATCCTTACTTTTCTTTCCTAAAATAATGCCCATAATGTGTATTTTCTCTGATTTTCATTTTATGTTGCAGAGTATGTATGAAAAGACATTTGTAAAAATAATGACTTCACAATGAATGCTTTTGACCAGTTTACTCTTAAATCTTCAGTAAGGTGTCTTTTGTCTATGTAAAGTGACACTTTTAGATAGTATTAGAATATAGTCTTATATTGTTTTTCTTTCTTAGTGGTTTAACGTCTTCTAAGAGCATCATGAAAAAACTCCTTTCTAGTTGGTTGGTGATCAGTTCTTCATGTTTTTGCCTCCCAAAGAAGTACGTGACACACTCTAGTATAGCTCAACAAAACAAGTGAGTGATGCTCTGAAAGGCAATACTACGGAAAATGGCTTAGAGCCAAGAACAAAACAAAAACAAGGAAATACACTAGACCAGAAAAACATGGATATGATATGGTTGAGCCTGAACTGGTAGCTGTCCTTTTGCTGAATGTTTGTACCACAGCTTGCAGTACTATTTTGAGAGATACTGTAATGGAGGAGAAACTTACCTAAAGGAAGTAGTTGTAGAACATTGGAGCTATAACTCTATGCCTTTCCACTGAGTGCCCCAGAGTGAGGCTGCATTCAATATTCCTTTCAATAAAGTCATAATTTCTTAGGATATGATTAAAAAGAAATGTGGACTTTTTTCATAATGAATTCAAGATGATGGCACAGGCCTAATAACCACATGACACAAGAGGCTGAAGAAAAACAGTAGAATAATTGAGGTGAGCATCAGGGGTGGGTGAAAATTCCATCATGCAATCAAGTTTGAAAACTATTTATGGGAGATCTAATATTACAGTGCAGTTTTATGTTTGTTTGATTGATTTTAGTGATGTGATGGGCATGCAGTGTAGGCTGAGAAGTAAAGACTGAAAATGGACCAACTGGGCCTTTGAAAACCATCCTTCTGGAGGGTTTTTTCAAGATCCATTTAATAACATGATGGGTAATTATGATCAGTTCTTGCTCCCTGATAATCTTATCTGCATCTTTAACCAGTAGGGTAGTGGAAGCTACAATTTGATGGCATGGTGGCCAACCTTTTGCCACTGGGTCCAGCGTTTGGGCAAGTATGCAAACGATCCTTTTCAAGGGCCTAAAGTCCTGAGTTAGAACCCCTTTTGCTATGCCCTTATTTTAATCCATGCACAGGTGGAAAGATTTAAGGTTTAAGGCCCAGGGGCAATGCCATTAGCAAGGCCCTTTTGAGTTCTTCAAAGGCTTTGTCCACTTTAAATGTCCAATCTAAAGTGTTCTCCTGCCCTCTAGTGGCCTCATAAAGTGGTTTGGCAATTTCAGTGAAGCCTGCTGACCCCAAGAATTTGCTTATATAGCTTTTCACGGAGGAAGTCGGTGTGCTCAAGGTGGTTTCTTTCCAAGCTTGAGACAACATTCTCAGTCCCCCCAGTGAGAACGTACCCAAGATAGGTTACCTCTTTATGGCAGAGCTGGGCTTTCTTAGCCAATACCCGGTAACCCAGCGTGGTCAGTTCTTGAGCAGGTCTGTAGCAGCATGATGACAGGTGTTTAGATCTGAAGCGGCCACTAGGAGGTCATCCATATATTGTAAAAGACTGATATTAGGGTGGGTGCTCCTGTACTCACCCAAGTCCTCATGTAATGGTTCATCAAAAATGTTCGGTAAATCTTGAATCCTTATGGTAGCCTTGTCCAGGCCAGTTGTCTGATGAAACCCTGTTCTGGGTCATGCCATTCGAATGTAAACGGAGGCTAAATGATAGGGGCCAGTGGCAGGCTGAAGAAAGCTCCTTTATGTTCCAGTTCTTTATACACAGTTCATTCAGGTGGCAGGTTACTTAGCAAAGTATATAGATTGGGCATTCTAGGGTGGATATCCTCTACCCATTTGTTGACTTAACCTCAAGTCCTTTACTGGGCTATAGTCATTGGAATGTGGATTTTTCACCAGCAACAAGGGGATATTCCAAGCTGACTGGCAAGGGACAAAGATCCCCTACCCCAAGAAGTGATTAACATGGGGCATAATACCTGCTCTGGCATCCTGAGACATGGGGTATTGTTTGATATTGGCAGGGAAGAAGATGGTTTTCAATTGCACTATAATAGGTGTTTGGCCAGTCCAGATGTGCTAGTCTCGGCCCATATTGAGGGATAGTTAGTTTTAGTTCCTGTAAGAAGCCATCTGGGCCTGGGGTCTCAGGTGGTGGGGCATTCAATTTATGTTCATCTTTCAAGGCCAAGGTCAAGACAATGTATTGGGCCATTTCTATTCCTCACCTGTACTCCTTCAGGTTCAAAGGGGATTTTAGGCTCCCATTTTAGACAGGAGATTATCCACCGGGAGAGGATAGGGGAACCCTTCTATAACCATAAACAAGTTCCATTCCTAAGTCCACCATTCTTCAAGTAGTCCATGAGTAGGGTTTGGTGCTTGTGGCACCTTGAACCAGTTATTATTATTATTTCTGAAATAGGGTCCATTGGCTGTTTTAAAACTGAATATTGAGCTCTGGTGTCAACTAAGAAGTTCACCAGTTTTCTCTGTACCTTTAAAGTTACCTAGGTCTTCTGGAGGGGACACAAGCCTAACATGCTCAATCACTATGATCTCCCAACTCCAGAACTTACAGATTTGCTAGCCTGTGTTCTCTTGGGGCATTCGTTTAGCCAAAGCTCTTTTTTCTTTGCAATAGTAGCATTGGTATTTTTCTTTTTTAAATTTTTATATTAATTACACTTTATTCACATTGTATCAGAGCTGTAGACCCCTTCCTCATTCCCTGTCAGTCCTACCCTCCCTCCCCCAGTCCACTGACAGGGAGGTCCTCCTCCCTTTCCATCTGACCCTAGTTTATCAGTTCTCATCAGGACTAGATGCATTGTCTTCCTGTGTGGCCTGGTAAGGTTGATCTCCCCTAAGGGGGAGGAGATCAAAGAACCAGCCACTGAGTTCATGTCAGAGACAATCCCTGTTCCCCTTACCAGGGAACCCACTTGGAGACAACTGCCATGGGCTACATCTGTGCAGCGGTTCTAGCCATGCATGGTCCTCGGTATTTGGGGCTCATCCCAGGGATCGGGCAAGCCCCAGAATCGGGCCCACCTACATTTTTCTCCCTGGAAGGTCAAATTCTTCAGTTCTTCAGTATCAGGTTGTTCGAGGTGGGCTTCGAATAGGATCCTCACCAATCCTTGATTCTGTTTTTCCTCTAGGGTTTCCTTGTTATTAAAAACCTTTTCTGTGATTGCAACAACTCAGTTAATTGTTTACCTTTGGTTCCATCCAGTCCTTGAAATTTCTGCCAATGTCCGGTGCAGACTGGTTGCAAAGTCCATGTGATGGCAGTCTTGTTCTTTTGAGCAGTAGGGTTGAAAGGGCTGTTAAGTGTGGTATGCCTCTAACAATCTTGCCTGGAATGTGCCTGGCCTCTGATCTTTACCCTGCACTATCTGTTTGACCTTGTATATATTTAGGGGCAGCCTAGCAGCTTCTCTGACACCCCCCCCCCATGAGAATATGGTGGCAGACTTGGAGCCTCTCTTACCTTCTGCCATATTATGATCCTAGTCATGAAGGTGAGTGAGGGGGAAAACTGTCCATTTCAGCCTAGATATGTGTGGGTGCTCAGTTGGCACTGGGATCAAATTTTCTGTCAGCTGTCAGAATACAATCCCTCTCTTCAGTTGTGAAACAGACTTGTAATAACTGTTGGCAATCATCCCAGGTAGGCTGGTGGGTAAGTGTGACAGGGTCTATGAGAGCAATGAGCATAGCTAGTTTCTCAGAAAAAGTGATTGGAAATTACAATTTCCAATTACTTAAATCATTACTAGCAAAAGGCAAGTGAATGTAGCACTGTCTCTCTTTACCATCATGGTACCCGTGGCTTGAAAGGGGAGAGTCACAGTGGAGGCTCCTTCTGATACTATTTGTCAAGCCACTCCAGACCTAGTGTAAGGTGGGCTCATTAAGGGGACCAGAGGGGGAGCCTGTCCTTCTCCTACAGCAAAGGCCTCGCCAGGAGTAGGCTGAGGAGTTGGATCAGCTGTCAGGGCATGGATATAAGGTGGCGATCGAAATCATCTTTCTCCAGGGCCAAAGGAGGGAGCAAGGGTTGGAGGCTTGGAAGCACCTCCCTGACAGGAAGGATAGAGGGCATGGGACCTAGCAAGGGTTTAAGCCAAGACAGAGGGTACTCTACAAGGTATTGCCAGGTGGTGATGTATGGAACCTGGTCCGCGTGTGCCGGATTGTCATAAAAGAGAGCCTTAATCCTGTAAATAATAAGTAGATGAAACATTCCCTCCTCTGGCCTTTCTACTTTCAAGGTGGGACATTCTCTCCTGCAAAAGTAGGTTAGTTTTCCAAGGCAAACAACCAACCCGAACACTCTGCAGTTCAGAGGAAAGCCATGAAGTGGTCCAGCACTAAACTCAAGGCAGTAGATGTAGTTTGACCCACGATTAGATATTTTATTCCAAAAACCACAGCTACAGGGCAGCAAGCAAGACATATGCGAACACAAGCAGACACAAAAGTAGATTCCAAGGAAAATGAAAGCAAAAACCAAATGCACCTTCATTCAATCCCTGTCCACGTGCAAAGAGACCCGTTGCTGGCTCAGAAGCCAGATGAGAATCATCTGAATCTCCCCAAACCTGACAGGAGTCAAAGGGCTCTCTCCGGAAGCTAGGATCATTTTCCAGCATCGCTGGCTGTGCGACCATCAGTGAGTTCTCCAAGTTCCTTTCAGCCTCCTGACTGCGTTCTAGTTCCTCCCCTGACATAGAGACCCAAGACACCAGAGAAGACACAGGGTGTACCCAACAACTTACCGTTCAGTCAGGAAAAGAGTCTCCTCAGAACTCCACCAACTGGAGTAGGGGGTCACTATTGATACAGGACCAGCTCCCAAATGTGAGGGTCCAAGAATCACTGAATAAAGACCTAAAATTCAATACTGTTGAATCATTGTGTATGGCTCAAGCCCATGTGTTAACCTTTAAGCTCAAACTGTAGTTTTTCCAGGAACTGTTTTTCTGAATTCCAAGAAAAAGAAACTTAGGTCTGGTGAGGCAAAGTTGAAAATGAATCCTTTCATGGAGTCAGGTTACCTAACCAGACTGGGGTCCCTGGGGGTTTGGGAGATAATTAGACCTCCCAGTATGAGACGTCTCCAATTTCTTTATGAATGCTCTTAGTGCTATGAACTTTCCTCTTAGCTTTGCTTTAATTGTGTCCCATAAGTCTGGGTATGTTGTGTCTTCATTTCCATTGAATTTTAGGAAGTCTTTAATTTCTTTCTTTATTTCTTCCCTGACCCAACAGTCCTTGAGTAGAGAGTTGTTCAGTCTCCATGCATGTATAGTGTTTTTCTTATTTCTGTTGTTAACATCCAGCTTTAGACCATGGTGTTGGGATAATACAGGGATTCTAATCTATCTGTTGAGACTTGCTTTGTGACTGACTATATGATTAATTTTGGAGAAGGTAAGGTACTGTTGCAGGATATTTGATCCATTTGTGACTCTCAAATATGTGAACTCTAAACCCAGTTTCTTTGGTGTGGTTAAGTCCTATTACACACCTTTAATATTAGAACTTTTTGGTTTTTTTTTATAAACAGGTGATTATGATGTGGTTCACCCAGCCCTAGTACACACCTTTAATCCAAGAGCTCTCTGTATACCTGATCTAATAAAGTTACCCTACATCAAGAGGTGGAGATAGAAACGAGCTCACAGAGATTAAAGATTTGAAGGGACTTTGAGTTGAGGAGTATTTAAGACAGAAGACAGCATGGAGAAGAAGAAAGGCTCACTTCTGGCTTTAGCTTAGTCTTCAGCTCCTCAGCTCCCTGGATTTTGGGGCTTTGAGCTAGTAAGACTTTGGCCTTGGGTTTTATTGGCCTTTTGATCTTAGGCTATCAGCTGAGCTAGTGAGACTTTGGGTTTTTTCCATCCATACCTTAGCTGAGAAGGAAATTAGCTGGTTACTTTTTCTGACTCTCTGAGCTAGCAGGTTTTCACCCCAGCAACTGGTTCCTGAGTATTTATTGGTAAGTTAGAATGGTTGGTATATTCCTTCCTTTAAACAGCAAGATGATGAGAAGAAGGTATATTCTTTTATGTTTCGGTCAAAACTTCTTAGATGTCTGTCAGATCCATGGCATGTGTTTGGGTCATAGTCTTTCTTTAGTTTCTATTTCATTGACCTGTTCTTTGGTGAGAGTGGAGTGTTGAATTCTCCCACTAATAATGTGTAGGGATTGTTACGTGGTTTAAGCTTTCTAAATGTTTATTTTACAAATGTGGGTGTCCTTGTATTTGGGGCATAGATGTTTCAAATTGAGATCTCACCTTAGTGAAACTCTCCTTTGATTTGTATGAAGTGTCCTTCCTTAGCGCTTTTGATTAATTTTGGTTGAAAGTCTATTTTATTAGAGATTAGAATGGCTAGGATCCAATAGGAAGGGAGGAGTACTTCCCCTATTATTGGACTAGAGGGATAGGAGATATAGATAATAATTATTATTATTAAAATAAAGAGAAAAAAATTAAACAGAGAAAAAATATTCTTAATGTTATCTGAAATGGAATTGTATCACTTTGCCTTCCTTTTTTTTCTTTCTGCTATTCTCAATAACCCTCCCTTTAAACCCTCAAGCTAAAGTTTTTAAATTTTTTTCTTTATTATTGTTTCATTCATAAATATGTATGCTTGTATACATGTATATCTCAAATATAAATAAAAGCAGCTTGATCAGTCGGTTTTTGCTGTTATCATGTATATAGTCTCGTGTCCACTCTGTTTAATCCATAATCAGTCTCTGGGAAAAAGGAATTCTATGTCCTGCAACAGTCTTTTTATTTTTTTTTCTTGTAGTTCTTTGTGTAGGGATGCGATCTTCTATACATTTCCATTTTCATATTAACATGGTCATTTATATTTCCATTGTTCTAGACTTTCTTATATAGTCATTCTAGAAAAAAACTGTTTCATTGCAGACTTCTAGGCATTGTGGCTCTCATGGTCTTTCCTGCCTCTTCCGAGGTGAATACAAGACACCAAGGTAGATACGTTCATTGTGGTTGTGGTCTCACATTGTGTTCAGTTGTGGCTTTCTATGATAATCTCCTTTTGATATAAAGAGAGGCTTCTTTGATGAGGTGTAGTAGCTATGCTTATATATAGGTACAATGATGTCTCAAAGAGAGTTAAGCCACTTGAGCTGACAATGCTCCTCAGAAGAACCATAAACTAAGAAACTCTGGTACAAGAAACTACCTTTTGAATGGTCATTTAGTGTAGGCCAAGTAACTCTCAAAACAATATAGTTTTTGATATAGCCCTTGGTTTCCTATCAGATGTTAACAGTGTGCCCATACTCTGAGTATAACATACCCTTAGGACACAGGATTCAGATGATTTAAACTGGATCTTACTTGAAATCATCTTCGCTATAGTTTACATTCATGCTTCCAGAAAATACCATGCAAGCTGCCAAGGAAAGCAATTACACAGTCCTACCCAGCTGTATCACCTTTGATCTATGCCAATTATCACCATGGCAAGAGATGAATACAGGTATAATAAGTGCAACTCACACGTTGGTGACAACTAACAGCTGTTTAATTGTATGTAAGGCCAACTCATCAGGGGGAAGATCATGCCTGGTACTGGAAACCTAGCCACTTTCCTCACGAATAGTGAGGTCATGGACTTTAGAAAAGAATCTACTGCCACCACTTTTAGAGCAGAGTAATTCCTAACTACATTCTCTTCCTTCTTTCTACGTGTCCTCCCTTTCTTTCCTGGACCTGTGTTTCTCCTTCTTTTATTCCCTGTCTCTTATTCTTTCTTTTATTTGTTCTCAATAACGTAAAAAACAAAAACAGAAACAAAGCAAAAAAACCCAAAGAAACAAAACAGAAAAACAAGCCTGCATCCTTCATCCTTCATTTCTTTCCTCAGATAATCACTAGTCGGGTTTACGTCACTGTAGAATACTCTGGATTATATATATATATTTTGGGGGGGGAATGCAAGATTATATTACTTTGAAACACAAACACACACACACACACATATATATATGTTTCAAAGAAATATAATATATATGTATATATATTACATATACACACACACATATATATATCTTTCAAAGGAATATAATCTTGCATTTCCCCCCAAAATATTTATTTATATATAATTCTTTGAGAATAATATTCATGTAACTAATAGATTTGGCCAAATCCATTCTACTCTTCCTTTTCTCCCTTATTCTTCCACCTCTTTCTTTCCCAAATTTGAGATCTTACTTTTTTTATTTTTTAATTAAATTTTTATTTTTTATATTAATTACAGTTTACTTTGTATCCCAGCTGTAGCTCCCTCCCTCATTCCCTCCCAATCCCATCCTCCCTCCCTCATCTCCTCCCTGCCCCTCTCTAAGTCCATGGATAGGGGAGGTCCTCCTCCCCTTCCATCTGATCCCAGTTTATCAGGTCTCATCAGGAGTGGCTTCAATGTCCTCCTTTGTGGCCTAGCAACATTGCTCTTCCTTCGGGGGGTTGGGGAGGACAAAGAGCCAGCCATTGAGTTCATGTCAGAGACAGTCCCTGTTCCCCTTACTAGGGAACCCACTTGGATATTGAGCTGCCATGGGCTAGGTCTGAGCAGGGGATCTAGGTTATATCCATGCATGGTCCTTGTTTGGAGAATCAGTCTCAGAAAGAGGTCTTTTTTTTTTTTTTTAAATATATGTTATATGTAAAATTTTATTTATTTCTTTTCTTTTTTTGGTTCTGAGTAAGCAGAGTAGGCCCTAATATAGGCAAGGTACTTTTAAAATCTATTGAGACTAGGTTTTACATAAATGCTTAAAATTTCCAATACATGGAAGATTGTAAGACCATCTTATGGGATATGGACAGCCTATCACTGAATGCATCCTTAAAGAAAACGGATTCTCCCTCTTGTAACAGCCACCAACCATAAGTAACTCCTCAGCTAGGGGTAGAATTTGTGAACTCCCCTACACACATACTTGAATTTTGGTTGGTTTGAACTTTTTCAAGCAGTGTGAATGTAGTCACAGCTGCTGTGAATTCTTGCATTCAGTGGTCCTATCATGTTTAGGTGACCCCATATCAGAGTTTTTATTCAGTTGCTAATTCTGAGAATCATCTCTGTTGAAGTCAACAACAAAGTAATAAATCATACAGAAGACATAAGAACGCTAATATGTATGAGTAAAAATCAAAATACCAATATATTGAAAGCAGAGTGAGAAAAGGGAGGTACCAATTTAGGGCTTCTCTGAAATCTGTTGCAACTGTGAGCAGAAAGATCAATAACGACAATACAATACTTCTAAATAGCATCATTCATCACCTGAAAGAATTAGTATGTACAGAACAGTCAATTCATAAACAACATAAAGAATTCTTTCCAAATTTAGAAAGAACACTTGCCAATATAAATGTTGTATTTGTTTGTTTATTTATTTATTATATTAGTTACAGTTTATTCACTTTGTATCCCAGCTGTAGCCTCCTTCCTCATCTCCTCCTAATCCCACCCTCCCTCCCTCCTCTCCTTCTATGCCCCTCCCCAAGTCCACTGATAGGAGAGGCCCTGATCCCCTTCCCTCTGACTCTAGCCTATCAGGTCTCATCAGAACTGACTGCATTGTTTTCCTCTGTGGCCTGGTTTAGGCTGTACCCCCTTCAGGAGGAGGTGATCAAAGAGCCAGCCCCAGAGTTCATGTCAGAGACAGTCTCTGTTCCCATTATTAAGGAACCCACTTGGAGACCGAGCTGCCAAGGACTACATCTGTGCACGGTTTCTGGGTTATCTCCATGCACTGTCTTTGATTGAAATTTGAGTCTCAGAAAAGACCCCTGTGTCCAGATATTTTGGTTATGTTGCTTTCCTTGAGGATCTCCTATCTTTTCCAGGTCTTTCTATCTCCCCCTTCTTTCATAAGATTCCCTGCACTCTGCCCAAAGTTTGGTTATGAGTCTCAGCATCTGCCTTGACACACTGCTGGGTAGAGACTTTCAGAGGCCCTCTCTGGTAGTTTTCTGTCCTGTTCCCCGTTTTCTCCCTCTTCCAATGCCCGATGCTCTTCCTGTTTGTCTTTCTGAGTGAGGGTTGATCATTTTACCCAGGGTCCTCCTTCTTGCTTAGCTTCTTTAAGCGTACAAAGTTTATTATGTTTATCCTATATTATATGTCTAATATCCTCTTATAAGTGAGTATATACCATGTGTATATTTCTGCTTCTGGGATGCCTCACTCGGAATGTTCTTTTTTAGATTCTCACCATTTGCTTGCAAATTTCATGATTTCCTTGTTTTTAATTGCTGAGTAGTATTCCATTGTGTAAATGTACCACAATTTCTGTATCCATTCCTCAACTGAGGGACATTTGGGTTGTTTCCAGATTCTTGCTATTATGAATAAAGCTGCTATGAACATGATTGAGCAAACGTCCTTGTTGAGAATAAGTTGTTTTGAACCTTAAAAAAAAAAGACCCGATGAATTATAATGTGTTTAAATAAGTGTTATAGCTTATGTTCATTAAGTAAAATTTACCGGTACTTTCTAGCAGACATTTATAACTGAAAAATTGCAAACATTTTCAATTTATAAGATATAGGACATCGTAAGACAGAAATCAGCATATGGGTAATTAGAATCTTTAAGGAACGGATTATTATAAATGTGTTTTCAATTAGTGTTCTCTAAGTTCTTGGTAATAGGAGGTGTAACACAGTTACTATTTCCTCTCTTTAGAAATCACATATTTTCTCTTTTAAAGTAATCAGTGACTGCAGAATTAATCTTGGAAAGTTTTTTAACACCCTATAGTGAAAACAAGGGAAATGATTATGCAAATCAATGCTTTTTCAAGTTGTTGAATATTCCCTGGATATTAAAGTGTTATGTTCTAAATTCCCTTCTGTAAAGTTCTGTTCTGTATATTTTAGACTAATGTTTTTTTCACAATTGTATATAATACTACTATAATAATGCAAATTTTAAAATATATCTATTCTATTTTTAATAGTGTTACTTCACTAGGGTTAAATATACATATCCATTTATGCCTGTAAGTAATAACATATATAAGGAATATATATTCACATATATATTACAAATATAAATGAGGGCATTTATCTATCTCTAATTTTGTCTTTGTTTGCATAGCATTCTGTTCTTTTGCAGAACTCTGACACTATGATTTGTAATGACTTTGTATCCAAGAGTGATACTTTTAAGGACCAGATGTCTAAACTGGACCTAAGGTTTCTGCATGTGTCATTCCATGATTACATTTGAAAGTAATAATACATTTATTTATACTAGGAAAGAAACACTAGTTCATGTTATGATTTTCTTATATAGTAGATGAAAGTCTATATTTCTGAGCCCATGTATTACCCCCTTACCTACCACTATGAAGACTTTCTGCAGGAACCTATTGATTGATGCCCAGTGAATTTGGAGTGAATGACTGGCATCCACAAAATGAATAATCCTTTTGATTTAGTAATTAAGATCCTCTTCTGTGGAGGTTATTATTTGTTTCCATCAAACACAAGTATTTTCAATTTTTTTTGCTTATTCTAACAGCTGTATTCGAATGTCTCTTGACTATTATCCAAATATTTCATCATTAATATCTCCTTCCCCCAAGAAAATTGTCATTTACCTATAGTTCTGTCCATTAGTCAGCACATTCTTACATATTTGAAAATGTCTACTTCCAAGGAGAGTAAATAATTAGGTGTGCTGCTGGGAGTTGTACCAATTAGAATTTACTACTCTTACTGCTATTCAAAAATGTTGCAGGGAACGGCTGCATTTCTGCACTGGAAATGCAACAAACCATGGAAAACATATGTAAAGCATCTTTGTTGTCTGTTCCTTCATTGTCTAATCTCATATAATTACCTAAGAGGTTATATGTGTAGCCTGACAAGGAAGAAGTCATTGTATCAGCAATTCAGAACCTGGAATCTGCTCTTCATTTAACCTACGAATGGATGTACTTAAGGCCAACGTAGACCAGATCTGTATATTCCACCTTCCTTTGATAATACATCATAGCTAAAAGATTAGGTATTTTCATATAATAATAGCTCCAGCTACTTACATGGAAAAAAACTATCAGCAGAGAACATCAAGGTGTAGCTATTAACTTTTAAGACTAATGCTGTTATTGAAGTAGCTTCTATCTACAGTTCTAAAATCATGCGCGTTGTGAAAATTGTACCAACATTGTAGAATAATAGTAGGTAGCATACGAAAAGTAATGAATGGACCTCATATAAAATGATTGGTATTTGAATCTTTATTTGCCCTCCCTACAAATAATGATTCTGTTAAAACTTTTATCTCATTGATTTATGGATGCCTTATTCACCATCATAGAATTATAAAGGGTAGTATCCCTGACCAGATATATTTCACAGTGCTGTTGGTTTGCAAGGGCTCCATTTACAGACAAAATATTCCTCAGACTTTCAGAATTTGTATTGCAAAAGCCATAAATATAAAGATATATAATTATATTTATATAATTATGTCATCATTACTTTGTATATTATTTTTTATTTTTTAATATTAGTTACAGTTTGTTAACTCTGTATCCCTGCTGTATCCCCCCCCCATTCTCTCTCAATCCCACACTCCTTCCCTCTTTTCCTCCCTGCCCCTTTCCAAGTCCACTGATAGGGGAGGACCTCCTCCCCTTTCATCTTACCCTGGTTTATCAGGTATCTTCAGGACAGGCTGCAAAGTCCACAAAGTCCTCCTCTGTGGCCTAACGGGGCTGTTCCTCCCTCGGTGTGGGGGGAGGGGAGCAGGTCAAAGAGCTTGCCATTGAGTTCATATCAGAAACAGTCCCTGTTTCCCTTATTCAGGTACCCATTTGGATACTGAGCTACCATGGGCTACATCTGAGCAGAAGCTCCAACCAAGGACCATGTATGGATTTAACCTAGTTTGTATATTATTATATAAATATAATTATACATAAAATTATATTTTACCTTCAGAAAAACAATTTGACTTCAACATATCATATGGTAGGAAAAAAAAAAAAAACTATACTTGGCCCAAATGAACACACAGAAATAAGATAAAATAGGTCGTGATTTACTAAGCTAAGGTGTTTTCAGTGTTGTTTTAAACAAACAAGAGTGTGCAAATAACAGGGTCTCAAAATGTGTTCATGTTCTATCATGAAAATATAAGTACAAAGTTTCCAAAGTCATCTGTTTGCATACTTGCCACGGTTCATCGTGGTTGACAACTTGAGCACATCTGGTATCAGGGAACATGCAAGCTGCTGGGCACACCGACCAGGATTTATTTATTTTTTTCCTTGACTGGACTCTTTGAAGTGAGAAGACTGATTCCAACTCTAGATCATTTGATGTCTGAAGAACCACTGTAAATCTGTGTCCCAGAGTCAAAAGAAAAGCTGTAGAGGCAAAAAGCTGTTGCCTTTAAATTTTATTTATTATTTTTAAAATTTTATTTATTATTTATTACAATTTATTCACTTTCACTTTGTATCCACTCTGTAGCCCCCTCCCTCATCTTCTTCCAGTCCTTCCTTCCCTCCCTCTTCTCCCCCATGTCCCTCCCCTAGTCCACTGATAGGGGAGGTCCTCCTTCCCTTCTATTTGACCCTACCCTATCAGGTCTCACCAGGACTGGTTGTATTGTCTTCCTCTGTGGTCTGGCAAGGCTGCTCAGTCCAGGGGATGGTCATTAAAGAATTGGTCACTGAGTTCATGTCAGAGACAGCCCCTGCTCCCCTTACTAGGGAGTATGAGTTGCCTATGGGGTATATCTGATAGGGGTATTAGATCCTTTCCATGCTCTTGGGTTGAAGCATCAGTCTCTTCAGGACCCCTGAGCCCAGTTTTTTGTTTTTTTTTTTTTTTTTTTTTGACTCTGTTGGTCTCCTTGTGGAGCTTCTGCCCCCTCCAGATTTTTCAGTCTCCCCTTTCTATAAGATTCCCAGAACTATGCTCAAAGTTTGGCTATGTGTCTCAGGGTCTGCTTCAATACCTTGATTAGTAGCGTCTTTCAGAAGTCCTCTGTGGTAGGCTCCTGTCCTGTTCCCTGTATTCTCTCACTTCCAATGTCTATCCCATTTGCCTTCTGAATGAGAACTGAACATCTTACCCAGGGTCCTCCTTCTTGCTTAGTTTCTTTAGGAGTACAGATTTTATATGTTTATCCTATATCATATGTCTACTATCCACTTAAAAGTGAATATATACCATGTGTGTCTTTCTGCTTCTGGGTTACCTCACTCAGGATAATCTTTTCTAGATCCATCCATTTGCCTGCAAATTCCATAATTTCCTTGTAAATTTACAACCAAATCAATCAAAAAAGATAAGGAGGGCACTTCATTCTCATCAAAGGAAAATCCACCAGGAGGACATCACAATTCTGAACATCTATGCCCCAATTACAAGAGCACCTCCATTCTAAAATGAAATATTATTAAAGCTTAAATCATATATTGATAGCAACACCTTAATAGACAGATCATATACAGAAAAGCTAAATAGGGAAATAATAACACTTACAGAGGTCCTAAATCAAATAGACCTAATAAATATCTACAGAACTCTTCACCCAAATGCAAAAGAGTATACCCTCTTCTCAGCACCTCATGAAACCTTCTCAAAAATTGATCTTATGGCCAGACACAAAGCAAGCCTCAACAGATACAAGAAGATCGAAATAATCTTTTGTATCCTATCAGACTACCATGGACTAAAGCTAGACTTCAACAACACAGAAATAACAAAAAATCTACACACACATGGAAACTAAACAACTCTCTACTGAATGACAGCTGGGTCAGTGAAGCAATTAGAAAAAAAGAAATTAGGGACTTCCTAAAAATTATTTACTATTTATTACAATTTATTCACCTTATATCCCAGCTGTAGCCTTTTGCCTGCTTTCTCTCATTCCGGCTGGATAGGTTATCTGTCCTGCTGGGGCACTTCTCAGCTGGCATTGCAGTGCCTTTCTTTGGCATTCCTAGGTAAATGGAAGAGCAGTTTCCTGCTTCTTGGTGGACTTAACAACTCCCAGATTCCTGGCCTTCCTGTCAGGAGTCACACATATGATAGCCAGACCACACAGCCCACAACCTGCATTAATGAAATGTCTTTTAATATACATATGTGTTAACATATAGTCAAGTGCATCAACATTTAAAGTACTCCACTTTTTAGTATGGTAAATCAGAAAGGCAAAATATACATAATATATATACATACACATATGTGTATGATTATATGGTAAGAATTATTTCACAATTATGATGTAAGAAAATAAAATGGCTAGTGAACATTGACTCTCTCAGCTTCTGATTTCCTAAAATTTTCATCTAAATTTCTCTCAGCATGTTTTCTCTTAAAATTCCTAGGATATTCACACAGTCAAACATGGAATTAAAACTAAAATCCTAGTCCACAAATCCTTCATATGTATATTATTTTCCCAAACTTTGGGTTCAGTTTGAAAATCTGACTATAAATTAGATGTGTGTTCTGTTTTCTCTAGTCGGTGTTCCCAAATACAAAGACTACAATTTCCTTAACAAAAGAAAAATTCTGCCTTAAATGACGCTCCTAGAAAAAAAAATTAATTCAATTACTTCAATTTATAGGTATGATTGTGGACAAATGTGGCCTGGCTTGATTCTATCAACTTTCCTTTTTTTCTTCTATGCATTAATATTTTCTGGTCTATTTCAGACTAGTAAATGACAGGGTTAGAAATGAAGTGAGTGGGCAGCGATGATACGGATGGTACACGTGAATTATGAGGTTGAGCTGAGTCACAAGTTTGCTGACTTTCTTCAAATGAGGCCAAGCTCAAGGTTTGCCTTCATGATTATTCTACTACTTTATGATTATATATACATTATGATTAGTATACTAAACATAAATATGAAAAATGCAACCCCTGGAGGATTAAAGTTACTTATGAAAGTTCAACCACAAACAAGATGTCTCTTCTTAGAGAAGGGCAGTGTTGAAAAAAACCTATATGTAAGAATTTGACATTTATCTGACCCTAGCTTATCAGGTCTCATCAAGGATGGCTGTCCTTCCCCTATCAGTGGACTAGGAAAGGGCGTACAGGGAGAAAAGGAAAGGTGGGTGGGACTGGGAGGAGATGAGGGAGGGGCTGCAGCAAAGATATAAAATGAATAAATTGTAGTAAATAAATATATTAAAGCTTAAATTTAAAAACGGTAAGTAAAAATAAAGTAAACAAAAAACAAAACACCAACAACAAAAAGAATTTGACATTTAGAGACTGAGAAGCTTATGGGCTTCCTCTGAGCAGGAAGTCTATGTTCTTTCTGTGAATGGTCCTTGGTTGGATTATCTGTCTCTGTAGGACCCCCTGGGCCCAGGTTTTCCGCTCTGTTTGTGTCCTTGAGGCAAGTGAGTTCCCTAGAAAGGGGAGCAGGGACTGTCTCTGACATGAACTCAGTGGCTGGTTCTTTGTCCACCTCCCCCTGTGGGATGCAGCCTCACCAGGCCACAAAGAAAGATGATGCAGCCAGTCCTGATGAGACCTGCTAGGCTAGGGTCAGATAGAAGGGGAGGAGGACCTCCTCTATGGGTGGGCTAAGGAAGGAGTATAGGGGAGAAGAGGGAGGGTGGGTAAGACTGGGGGTGAGGAGCAATGGGGCTATAGCCTGGATACAAAGCAAATAAACTGTAATTAGTTATTAATTAATTAAAAAGAATTTGACATTTAGTATTATCTAGAAGTTTTAATTATTAACTGTGTTTTTGTTTCAAATGATTGTTTTGCTGGTAGTTTGACAGTATCAGTAAAACAAACAAACAAAAATTAATAAATTTGAAGGCCTCTATAGAAATGATTATTTACAAAATAAGTCTTTCAATATTGAATAGGAAACCCAGATGAAAATTCTTTGTTGATTTTTATTTCACTTTTTAAAAAACTGAGATTATAACATACTTACATTTCTCTCTTTTCTTTTCTTCAACCATATCCCTATATATCCCTCCCTTCTTGCTCTCTTTTAAATTCATGACCTCTTTTATTCATTATTTTGAATATATACATATGCTCAATAATAATGAATAATAATAATAATACTATAACCACTTGGTCTGTATAATGTTACCTGCATGCATATTTTTAGAGCTATTTGGTGTAGGACAACCAAATCGGTGCTTTCTCCACTAGGGGAAACCAATTCTCCCACCCTTACCAGTATCAGAAAATGAAATAATAAAATAAAATTGTGATAATATCAATGTAAGTGGGCAGTTTCTAGAATAACCTTCTTTTAAATAAATAATATAAATTAAAATACAATTTCAACATGAATTTGATGGATGTTAGATTTTTTTTTTGTTTGTTTTAAACTTATCTAGAATATGTTCTTTTTTGCTCTTTTTTAAAACCTGCCTTTCGGTTGCTTGGGTCAGTACTGTTTCCAAAATTCATGGCTGCTGAGTAAATTTTTTTCCTACCAAGGCTTATTTCCTATTTCTACAGACCACAGAGTTTGGCTGCAGTTCTTGTCCCATGCAGAAGTATAATTTCCTAAATTTAGGAAGACACCTTAACTTCGTAGATTGAAAAATAAATATGTATAAAATTTATAAATGCCAAAAGGTATCTAAAACCTAGGTAGACTAAAACTTTGCTATGCACAGCCATGAAAAAGTAAGTCTTATTTAACATACAGGCCGGGTCCTGTGCAAGAGTCTAAGGACTCACTAGTCTCTGGTTTATTTCTCATTGTTTCCTGTTTGCTTGGTGATACTGCTGAAGCTTGTATGCCATTTCCTAGGTCAATCATTTTATTTATCTATCATCTGGGTAATATTTTTAGGCCATAATCCTGTGATCTAAAAAAAAAAACAAAAAAACAAAACCAAAAAAAAAAAAAAAAAAAAAAAAAAAAAACCAAAAAAACACAAAATGGCAGAAAACATTTTTCTTTTAGCAAAGTAGTAATATGCCTGTGAGTTCTGGGGCCTAAATTTTTGTTAATTACAAGTTCTCTCATTACTGAGATATTGTTAGAAAAACATAAAATTTGACACTTTATTAAAGGAAAAGTATCTTTACTATTAATATACAAATGGTGAAGAGTGACAATTTTGAAATACCATAAGCCATACTTTCAATGTCTCTCATAAATACAAAACTTCAACATTTGCAGTATACTTTTTACAGTTTAGACATATATATATATACAGCATTTCATAGGGACAGACTATATTGAAATAATAAGAAAACATGATAGTTAAGAACACAGAATTTGAATGGAATGCATAAGTTAAAGGAAATAAATGACTGCATGTTTATTATCACTGAATAGGGTTTAAAAATCACATAAAAAACCCTCAAGGTTTTTTTTTTTTTAATATTTTATTTCAATGTTGATTTAGTTGTTCCAGGGGTTAGAGGCAAATTCTAAACCATTAACACTTTTTGAAGATGCAGAATAGCTGATTTTATTTTAAATGATACCATTCTTTTACAGCAGCTGGTTGTTAGGTTAAACAACTTATTTGTAAATTGAATTATAGAATCTATCACTGTTTACATGATCTTCCAGATATTGGTAGGGTTTTGCCTTTGCTCTGGTATTATGTGCACTATATTTACCTAAAATGATTCTTTTTATTGAGCAAAACTTTCTGAATTTCTTCCAAATGGTGAAGTTTGTTTCACTGATAATTTCCTTTCTTTTTCCTTAGCTCTTTTACTTGGAGGTGACAGAAATATTCCAAACATCATTGCTTTACTTATTCTCTTCCATGCAAGACTGAAATTAGACACTAAAATATATGAGTTTGTAAATCAAAAAAGGATAAAGTTGAAATATATAAATTAATGTAGGAAGTTTCTATAATAATAATTATGAACAATGCCTGGTCAGTAACCAGAAATTGTTTTTAAAATTAAGAAAATTAAAGAGACTGTATAAATTAATTGATTTAAATTATTATGAAAGTATATAGTAATAATGAAACACTTTTAAGAATATTAAGTGTGTTAGCAAATAAATATTTACCATCAAATATAATATAAAAGTCAGAGACTATTATATAAATGGAGATAGTTATTATTTAATAATCTTGTATACTGTTATTAAATATCTACTTCTACATGAGTGAACACAATTAAAATAACGTAAAATAAAACTGAAGGGTGGAGCCTGGAAGAAAATTACATGTACTCAGCATTTACTGTTGGAAGGCCCTTTATAATATTTTCATTTATACAAATATTTGTTTCATATTAGAATATTATTAAGACCATATATATAATTTTATATTAAATACTTCAACTTCTGTGATTAAATTTAAAATTTTAACCAACCACAATTTAATTTTAGAATATGTAAATATATCTATATGCTATTTCAAATTTAGACAGAATGTTCTAAAATATTAAGAAATGAAATTCAGTGATAAATAAGAGAACTCATTTTAAAATCATTTTCATATTTTGAGTTTGTTTTAAAAAATCCTCCAGAAAGAAAACTCCATAAGAAACTCAAAGTATTTATATCATACTCCATGAAAAAATAATGTAATTTTGAATAATTAATATAAGCTACCCCAACTTTTCTTAAAATAAAAAATGTAAACTTCTTTCACCATATCCATGATGTATTTTGATATTTGATTATCTTGTCATCATATATATGCTTTATGATCTCAACAGCAACAGTGAAAACCCAAGTGACACTACAGTAATTGCTCTGATTGTAAATAGCATTTGTTGTAATTTTTATAGCTAACATTACAGTTTCTTAATATGGACTTATCTAGAAAAACAATACAGAACAAATTAAAGTATCTTATCGATGGGCTAAAGAATATTTTTGTCATAAGTGAAAACAAATTCAAATATATATGTACATATATTGTGTTTGGATTTTGTGGCTAAGGGAAAGAAGTTGGAAATAAATTTATTTATTAAATATGAACAATGCAGATTAGTGTCACATGTATGATAAAAATGTAAATAGAGCAGTTGTGATTTTTCTTTTCTTTAACAAAATGTCATGCTCATGTAAAGGCACAGATACCTGTTAATTATTCAAAATAAAGAATAAAGAGATGATTTCAATATACAATTAATTCCTGGAACTTGTCATTCACTTGATTAATAATATCATTTTTATTTATATAGATGCTTAACTCAAAAACTAGGATTCATATGACATTTGTAGGATAAAAAAAACTTTTTAAATGATGTTGTATGTATTAATATTAAAAATAAAAGTTTTAAAGACTCAATCTTAGAGATTAGTATAAATAGAACAGTAATATATTATCCACAAAATAATAAATTAACCTTTTGAAATCACAGTTCTTAACTCATTTGAAATGATTGTAAAGTATTTTTACACACTCATTTGTGCCAGTTTTAAAAATAAAATATGTAATAAAATTCAAATATTAAAGTTTCCTCTTAAAGGACGTCACATAGTTGTCGTTTTTAACTGCTCAACACCTTACATTTATTTGCCTCTTTGTTTTAATTGGTGTAAAGTTCAGATTATTTAACAATAATAAATTTTTGTCCAGTGAACATTTTGTCATAACATATAAGTGGACTCTGAGATAGTTAAAGTTACATGAATTCATTTAGACTAAAACAGAATTAAAAATAAGAATTTCAGGCTTACTCATGAGTTGGAAATTTATGATAAGAAATTTCTCATTTGGGTACTTTACAAATTGTGTAATTAAGCAAACTTCTTTGAAATTAAAAAATTGTTACCACATCAATTCTGCAGGGCATTAGGTTCAAGGATAATATTGGTTCAGCATCTCCTAGGCAACTGAAACCATGCGCAGACTCTATCCAAAGTCACCAAATGGCTCCATAAGATGGACAGGAAATTTAAAACTCTGTTTATAAATTTAATTCAGTTTCTTTCTATAGAAAATCTAAACACATGATAAACCAAAGTTTCAAATCGAGAAAACACAAAAAATATTTTGTCATTTTGATTTCTCTGTTCTTGTGGTATAGCACAAATATGACAATTCTAAACATGCGAAATCGCTTTACCAATCTTACAAATTATCTTAATATCATTAGTTTAAAACCATGTTGTTCTATCCAGGAAAAAAAAAATCAGTGTTCATGGCTATTGCTTTATAGACACCACTAAGCCTGTTCACTTTACACAGACAAACAAATTCAAGTATTTCAACTAGTTTTAGCACATTTGGTACAAAACAAAACAAGCAAATGAAGTACAGCTTTAAAAGAAACCCAAATGACCAGACAAACATAAGCTAAACACCCCAGGCAAATCTGTCAAGACCGTGTTTAATAATCAAGTTGGTCAAAAGGGTTAAACTGATTTGTTTGCTTATTTTAGACACTGTTCTGATTCTTAAATAGGCACAGATTTCTGTTTCGCAAGTGTGTGTTTATGTGTGAATCTGTGTTTGTGTGTCAGTGTTGTTTTATCCTCAGTCTCTCTCTTCAGAATATGCCAGGATGGGCAAGCAGCAAGGAGAGATCCCTGCTTTAACCCTGAATTTACAGCAAAGCGCTGTGGAGATAACAGCACCTTTACATGCCGTTGGGCACATTCAGTCTAGCTGACAGCCAGCAGATGTTGAATAAGATAAAATAAATCATTTGTCTCTCCTTGGATGACAAGCAAGTGCTTTATAAGTAAAAGTATTCCAGAGTGACATTAATATTGTATTTTATTTTCATGAAATTATCCCTAGAGAGAAATGTTGTAAGAGCAAGTCAGTCTGCACCGTTAACAATATTTCTTCAGCGAATTATTAGAATGTATTCTCCAATGCCTCAATGTTGGAGCTATTCATTCTTGATACCAGAACACTGAAACCTTTGAGGAGAAAGGATACTATAAAGACTTTCAAACTCTGACTAAGAAATTCTCTAAACCCTGCTCCCAACATATGTATACTGAAAGTCACGTGTATTTTTTCTTTCATGTAAGTTAAGTCATAATTCAGACTTAGACCTCAGGGAGTTTGCATAGGTTGTAAGTTTTTAACTTTCATATTCTTGTATAGTCCTTAACAAGTGATACTAGAAAGCTTGTGTCAAATAGTTAAATGATCGCTTCAACCATATCTGTTTATCAAAAACCGAAAAATATGTCTAAAGTGGATTTTAAAAGCAATATTTTAAAAACAATAATAGCATTTCAATTGTTCATTTCTCTCCTGGCACATTTGTGTGTTAAAGTAACTCAGTTCAGCATATACTTTTAATGTCCATTAGCCACCTTCATTTAATGAGGAACACATAATATTAATGATTATCTAAAACTGTACACCAAAATATACCTAATATCATTTGAAGTACTTGAAAAAAACTTTATATTTGATAAATTATTTTATAAATTAAAAATAATCATGTATTTATAAATATATAAAGACAACATATTGATATTTTCCCATTTAAATTTACTTTATTTGAAGCTGAGGGCAGAGATCAATACCATTTTTACTTGTAAGACATTTACTTTTGTATAATCCACTGTGAGTGAATATGGTATACATAAAAAGAGATTTAGGGAGTCTTTCTAATGTAATCTTACAGACAACTAATCTTCTTTCAAATGTGTAACAATTTTGACCTGGTATCATTGTACCCAAGATCAATGTTGAAAATGCAATGTGGTCATAAGTTGAAAATAGTTCTCCAACAATTTTCAACTTCTAATATCTGCAAAAGATAACTGGCTGGGTTTCCTGAAATTCCCCTGATAAAAAGTCTAACCATTATTGTGTGCCTTCATCTTAATCCGAGAGCCATTATAATAGTGTGTGTTCCATAAACATGCAGGGCTTTCTTACACATTTTAGCTCACTATGCTTTTGATCTGTCTTCCATTACAACATAATATTTTAGAGAGCTGAAATATATTTGTTGGTGTTACGTGAGACAAAATTTTAAAAAGGAAAGAAAAACACTTTAGCCATATAGTAAATTCCGGTACTTCAATTAGAGAGTCAAACTGAACCCTGAAAATTGGTGCCAATCAAGCCTTTATAGTGAAATCGTTAACAAAAGAAACAACCACAACAACAACAGAAGGAAATGGGCTGTGGCAGGAGGACTTGATCATATGTATATGTATACAAGCTATTCCAAGCTAGACTTTTCCCAAGAAATTAAGGTCAATGGAATAGTTTTGGTCATAGTGTCACTGCAATCCAGATGCTCTCTGTGGTGCGACTAAGCTGCTGAAACTCGTGACTATGCTTTGCCGTCATCGTCTTTAGACTGGATGATGTCATTAGACACTTTAATTTCTATAGTTTCTGCATTCAAAACTTCTTTTCCATTTTCTTCTTTTAAAGGCAATTTTCTGAAAATAAACAGAAATAACAAACTCAGTTTATGGGGATAATTTAAAACCTGCTTCTAACCATTTCAATAAGCATTTTTAGATGAAACCTGAAATATTTGTAACACAGAAAAAGATGCATGCTTATTTTAATACTTATTTTATTCTTGGAGATATAATATAACCATTTTGTCCTCATCCTGTTTCTTCCTTCTAGTCCTCACATATATTTTCCTTGCTCATGGCCTTTTTTTTCCATTAATTATTATTTGCATATATGTATCTATGAATATATTCTAAAGTCTCAGTCTTCCATCTTTATAATGTTCAGTTTTAATTTTTATTTATTTATTTATTTTTAATTTTTGTTACTAATTACATTTTATTCACATTGTATCCCTCCTGTAGTTCCCTCCCTCCTCCCCTCCCAATCCCTCTCTTCCTCCTCCTTCTCCACAAATGTCCCTCCCCAAGTCCACTGGTAGAGGAGGTCTTCTTTTCCTTCCTTCTGATCCTAGTCTGTTAGGATTTTTTTTTTTTTAATGAATGCTTTTGTGGACAAAATTTTACGTGTTTAAAGAATTTATTGAAAAATAACCTACTATGTAATAAAATAATATTTACCATTATAAAATATAATGTAATACAGAGAATATGTGAAACAAGGTGTTTGTGAACACAGATGTGCCTAATTGTTCATTGTTGGGCAACATAGACTTGTTCATGAGTTTAAATTAAAAATAAGTGTGTTTTAAATTATTAAGAGCCCAATTTCTGATATATGTAGAGTTGCTTTACCATCTCTAATAACTGTAAAAAGAATTGGTGGGTGAGATATCATTGCATACAATTAAAATTATGTGAATCATCACTATCATTTAGAAATTAATGGGGATTTGTGGTATTTAGGAATTCATTTCTTATATTTCACATTTACCTATCTGTTTCTTTAGCCCTTTTCAGATTATTTTTCTGCATATTTTTAAATGACTGCTAAATATATATTGGGAGAGTTGTTTCTGATTCTGACAATGAAACAGTTTCAGTTTTTAAAAAGTTGTATTTTTTATGTATATGAGTGATTGTCTACGGGTATGTGTGTGTCTGTTTTCTATGTGTCTCTAGTACTAACAGAGGCCAGAAAAATGTGTAGGGTTTCCTGGAACTGGACTTGCAAAGGGTTGCAAGGCATTATGTAGGTACTGGATGTTAACTGATCCTGAGTCCTTGATAAAAGGAACAATTGATCTTAAATATTGAAAAATTGCTACAGGTTCCATGTTACTTTTTTATATTTTAATCTCTGAAATCTAGATAGTTTTATTTAATTTTAATTTGACAGGACTGAAAATTTTCTATTTTTTCTTCTTTTGTAACATTTACTCGTTAAGTGGTCCATCTTATGTGTGCTATCTTGGGAACTAGTCCTTCCTTCATAAAATGATGGTCTAAATAAATGTTCACAAATACAACTTCAGCCAACCTCTGTCTTTAATTTAATATCATATGGAGGAATTAATGTTGCAATTTATGTTATATTTCTGATGGGGGAATAAGAATTTTGCCATGAGAATCCAAGCAGATATGTTAAAAGTGACATAAATCAAAATCAGGGAGTTGTGGTGTAATTAGTGTAAAGTAAGGGAAATCAGTATTGGAGAAGAGGATGAGAAAAGGCTGAGATGCGAAAGGCCTTGCCTGGAAATGAATCCTATGAGCGACAACACTAACCTGCTAGTCAAGGTGGCATGACTACTATAGTGGATTTGAGGCCTTATTAGATTTGAAGCCTGTTCCCCAGAAAGGATATCCAATCCTGGTATTATAAACCAGGAAAAAAAAAAATAATGGTTAAGAAAGTATTTTATTGCAGAGTTGAACTTATTTTTGTTTGACTTAATTGAAAAGGTTCCATACTATATGTTCATGATTCGACACTTAAATAAATGCTTCTCACAGTCTTAATCACTCTTTACATGAGTGGTAGTTAAGGCAGAGTCTCAAAGCTGTTCAAGATGCTGCCAATAAGCAACTAATGCGTGAAGAGGACATTAATATTAACCATATAAAGACTCACGGAACATATTGGAAGAGAGTTGAAAAGAATATGAATCAAAACATAGAATTTCTGTGAAATACTTTCCTTTGGAAATTTTATTCATTAGTAACATGTCTGATCCGGGCCAGCACTGGCTTGAGACTACCAGTTCTCTGTCATGAACTAGTGCATGCCTTAGAAGGCCACACGTATCCTCCTGCTGAACTACTGACTACTGATGGACTATGGGGCAAAATTTAGTTATAACTTAAAGTGTGAATTTCCCGAAAATTGTCAATTAGTATAAAAAAATTAACTCTGAAATACATTTTCTTTTATTTTCAACATTTTACATGATATTTTAAATATATAATTTAAAGACTTAATTTTTTTCTCATACAATACTGAATTTTCTTTATTAAATTTTTATTTTTTATATTAATTACAGTTTATTCACTTTGTACCCCAGCTGTAACCCCCTTCCTCATTTCCTCCCAACCCCAACCTCCCTCCTTCATCTTCTTCCATCGCCCTCTCCAAGTCCACTGATAGGGAAGGTCCTCCTCCACTTCCATCTGACCCTAGCTTATTAGGTCTCTTCAGGACTGTGACCTGGCAAGGCTGCTCCCACTCAGGGGGAGGTGATCAAAGAGTCAGCCACTGAGTTTCTGTCAGAAATAGTCCCTGTTCCCCTTACTAAGGTACCCACTTGGATACTGAGCTGTCATGGGCTACATCTGAGGACAGGTTCTAGGTTATCTCCTTGAATGGTCCTTGGTTGGAATATCAGTCTCGGGAAAGATTCCTGTACCCAGATTTTTTAGTTCTGTTGCTTTCCTTGTAGAGCTTCTGTCCTCTCCCGGTCTAACTATCTCCCCCTTCTCTAATAAGATTCGTTGCATTCTGCCCAAAGTTTGCTTATTAGTCTCAGCATCTGCTTTGATACACTGCTGGGTAGAGTCTTTCAGAGGCCTTATGTGGTAGGTTCCTGTCCTGTTTCTTGTTTTCTCCTTCCATTGTCCACCCTGTTAGTCTTCCTGAGTGAGGTTTTATCATCAATATTGAATTTTCAAATAAAATATTTTAACAAAATGTTCAGTAATCATCAAATGAAATTTTATCAATAGAATAAATTAATTCCCTCAATAATAATTGTACTTTTGATTTCATATTACAAATAAATCATGTTTTGCTATTTTACTGTTATTAATCCCCAAATATAAATATTTGTGGTTCCATACTCAGGTTCTGTTAGTGGTGTGGTTTCATTTGGCTCATTTACTGGACTCCCATCTTCATGATTAGTGATTCTTTCATCCTCTGTTCTCATTTCCACTATTGGTTCTTTTGATCCATCTTTCCTAAGAAAAAAATATATACATATAATATTTAATTATTCAGTGTGTCAAATACACTTATGTGTGCATTTCACACACACACACACACACACTAGACATTTTTCAATATATCAAATATTAAACATTTTTCTTTGATACTTCCATGATTTTTTATTAACTAGAAAGAAGCAATGTAGTTTCTTTTTATCATAATTATTGTAATTTTTTGTAATTGTTTTTGGTGTTAGGCAAGGTAGCAAACGTCTGTAAGTCCAGCACCCAGGAGCCAGTAATGAAGATTGTAAGCCTAAGGCTAGCATGAGACTACACATAGGCTAGGGTCAGAGGGCAGGGAGAAGGGCATGGGGAAAGAAGAGAGAGGGTGGGATTGAGAGAGGACCAAGAAGGTTGCTACAGCTGGGATACAAAGTGAATAAATTGTAATGAATAAAAATTAAAAAATTTAAAAGACTACACATAAAGGCCATTTTTTGAAAAGTTAAAAAAGGGAAACATTATTTTGAAAAAATTATGTTTTTAAAATCTATGTACTAAAATTAAAATATTTTATTAACCAATGAGTATAATATGAAGACATTTGCCCAATTAAAAATTAACCACAAAATATTTAAAACAATGTATACCGATATTAAGAAATATATAAGAACTTATATAAGAAATGTATAACAATATTAGAAACAATCACTAGAAATAGTGCTTCAATTTCAGAATGCTAAAAGTAAAATTTAAAAGTAAGATAGAATCTACTGGTGAAATATTCTTCTGCCAACTTTTGCAAAAGATCTTAAATTTAACAATAACATTAATTTTTATTCTACTTTACTTAACAGTATATTAAAAAAGTAAGCATTGTAAAATATGTGCATGAATTTTCATTTGTAAGTTCATAACATATTATCATCTTTCCAATGTCTAAAGTATATGATATTTTCCAATTAGTGTAAGCATTAAAAACTTATTTGAAAAATGCGTATGTCAAATAATGACTAAAAGCTGAAAAACAAGAAATAATTTGGTAGTGTTAAAAGATGACATTGACAAACTTACCAGTGATTTGCTTTGGGTACAGATATCAAATTTGGTACCAACTAATTAATTAATGAATGAAAGATTTTCAGATTCATAGATTTTAGTGTTATGCATATAGCCAGGTTTACTTCTTTATTACAAAATGATTTAAATTTTTGTAAGGATAATAAAACACTTCCATTTTCATTGGTTTCTTTTATATCTAAACATCCCATTAAAATACATTAATATTTAAAAATAACATTCATTATAAAAATAAAGATAGTGCAGTTTTCAGTAACAAGGTGTCTACTTTTGAAAACTAAATGCCAACGGGAATCAGTGCTTAGTCATGTCGTGTCAGATGACTGGCTCACAGATGGAAGATCTGTCTGAGAATGAGCACAGGTGAAGGGAGGTTGGGTTTTAATTTTGGTTTAAGATATTACAGATTTTCTGGTGTTCTTTGTTGTCTTGGAATAATTTTTTGTGTTTTGCAAAAACAAAACTTACATGTGTTAGAAAGTTAGAAAGTATTTTATCTTTATCTCTACTATGAAACAAATTGTGGGATCTGCCACAGAATGCTCACTCTATCTATAATGTGCATTGTTATTCATATAACTCACACTTTATCTTAATAGCCACATATGAAGTATTTGGTAAATACAACTTTTTGAAAACAAAGCAAACTACAAGACATCCTAACCACATCTCTCTATTCAGATCCACTTTTTCTCCATTTTCTGTTAAGACATGGGACAAAACAAGATAAAATAAGACATGACAAAAGTCTTCATGTTGCGGCTGATCAAAGCAACCAAATAGGAAGAAAGGAGATTCAAGAACAGGTGAAAGAGTCAGAGAAACATCTATTCCCTTTGTAAGGAATATCACAAGAACACCAAGCTAACAGCCATAACATAACACGAAAGACCTGGTGCAGACCCAGGCAAGCTTTGTGGTTTTCCTTCAGTTAATCAAGCATGGAGTCCTGCTAAATTAAGATTGGGGAAACTCACAGAAGAAGGGGAGAAAAAAAATTGTAGGAGACAGAGGGTATAGAGGGCAGGCGCCGGGTAAATGTAAGTTTTCTGAAGTATTTTCAGCGACATATTTGTAAGATCGGTGATAGTGGAAAGGTTTATCATCCTATGATTACTTTTCCATCTCCGAGTGAATTTATGTTTCTGAACTGTACCCCGAAAATGTTGCTCAAAGCTTGCTAACAGTTTTGTAGGGCAAGGATGGTTAAAACAGACTAATTGTTGTTGTTGTTGTTGTTGTTTGGTTGGTTGGTTGGTTGGTTGGTTGGTTAGTTGGTTAGTTGGTTGATGGGTTAGTTTGGCTCGGTTAAGTTTTTTCCTCCTCTGGTAGAAAACACAAGTAGGATAGGTTGTCTAAGAGTCACATATATAAAGATCTAGTTAAGTATTTTCGTACTAAAGGAAATTACTTTTGAGAACAGAACATTCAGTGCATTTCATACTTGCAACATTTCTTTTACTAAGAACTGGCCAGCTTCCTGTAAAATTCCATATGAACCATCCTTTCCTGAAAGTTTGTTTCTTAGACTTGTCCAATCTGGGAACCCAGAAAGATTTCTGGTTATCCTACCCCTTCTAAGTGCTTTCACATAGCTATCTACTTGTGTGAATCTCCTCTGTTAATTGTGAGTCTCTCTCTTAATTGTTTGGACAGTAACAATGAGATTTTCCAACCTCAGCGGAACATTACTTCTCTTGATGACCTAAGAACATTTGTTGATTTTCTGGCTTACTGAGTTTATAACTTAATAGGCAGGAGTGGGAACCTCGAAACTATGGAGAGCCAAATCAGGAAATGTTATGTTGAATTTGTGTTTTCTATGATTGTTTCTCAGAAACTACATTCTTTATATTTCTTACACATTTCTTCATTTCAGAGATCAAGTCATACTTTCATGTAAAGTGCATGTTTTGCATACACTCTATTTTGTTAGTCTAAAGCTCCATTCTTAAAGCTAAAACTGTGTTACTTGGTTGCAGTAGTGTTGGGACTGAGAATACTCCCATCTTATGTAGAATTCCAGCAATTTTTTTAGGCAAAAATGAATGCTTGAATACATAAAAATAGACGATTAATCCAGCAAAAAGAAATTGCTACCATTTTAAAGAAAAGTCTAGTAATATGTGATAAACTTCACTTAATATTAGCAACTTAATAAACTAGTCCTTAAAATTATGAGGTACTGCTTAGAAATTAATGAATTTCTAACAATTCCAATTAGCTACAGTTTAATTCTCATGGGTGTTTTATAAATTTTTCAGTAAGAGAGCAAAGCATATTGAGGTTTCTTGCAAAGTCAGAAGATATTTTTATCTTGTATTTTACAAGTGATGGCAGGTGTGACATAAATCATATGTTTTCACCTCTTTATGATGAATTCTATTCAGCATGACTTAGAAACAGCTCAGCTCATGGTAATGTGAACACAAAACAACATCAAATAAAAAGCCATAACTTGTGAACATCTGTTACGTTTGTGCCCTATTTCTATCCTTCTTCTAGTCACTCCAGGTAAACCTCAGAGGGAATCATTCATTGATTCTAAAGTAAAATTAATTAAGAAAATGTAGTTCACACTACTTCAACTACATATAAATAATTCCTTTTTGCTTTGAGATAGGATCATGAACCTATGGGAGTTTTTCTGATTCGTGGGACTACAGGAATGTGGATATGCCTCACAAAGTTTTAACACTGTTTCATCAGTGATGTTGAGCAGAGGTCCTTATGTATATAAAAAAAAAACCTAATAATAATTTTGTTATTTTGATTTACCAGACAATGTACCAAAGAATATTACTAGGATATAAAAAGTATGATGAAAGCAAGATAAATTGCACACTAAATTAATCCCACTGTCATTGATATGCTATAAACTTTCATCTGAAATTACTTCCTGTCATTTACACTTTGTTTTCAATCTCAAACTGATGATAATTTATTTTAAAGAATTAAAAATTTTATTAAATAATTCATATATCTATGTATGATGTGTTATGGGCAGTGTCTGTATGTGTGTGTCAGTGTTTGTGTGTGTGGCAAACACCTGTGAAAGAATTGTAAATTGGCTTAAATTGAAGTGCAAAAGAAACCAAACTTGAAGCAAAGCAAAGTGGAGAACTACCAATGTAAAGTAAATTTTGGTCAAGGACAAAAGCTTGTTTATGCTTTGGTGATTAATTAATTCAGTATTGTTGTACTGGATAAAAGATGACATGAAAAAGTGACACAAGAGAAAACAAGAAAAGACCCATTTCTATGTGTCTACCTGAGAGATGACCAAAAGACATTACTATTGGTAAGTAACATGCGCCAGTTTCAATCAGCAATGCTGCTGTATATACCTAATATGAAAGTGAATCTATTTATTTCCCCTTCTCGGTGAGATCAAGCCTATCTCCTTGGGTCCTCCTTGTTACTTAGCTTCTTTGGGTCTGTGGTTGTTCCATGGTTAAAAAGCACTTTATGACTAATATTCACTTGTAAGTGGGTACAAGTGAATATTACCTTTCTGAAATCTGGGGTGGTTGGAAGGAGGAGACTGAGTAAAGCAAGGGATGGGGATGGGAAATGGAAGGATGAGGTAGGGAGATAATGCAGGGAGAAGGTTACTGGGACTGACAACTGGATTGGGAGTGTGGGCGTCTCTTGGACTGCATAGGATAAGGTCAACTTCCAAGAATCTATGACCCTACCTAAGACTCTTAGCAATGGGAGAAATGAAACCTGAACTGGCCATCTCCTGGAACCAGGCAAGACTTCCAGTGGAGTGATTAGAACAACAACCCAGCCGCAACCTCAGACTCACAGTTTATCCTGCCCTCAAGATGTGCAGGCATAAAAGATGGAGCAGAATCTGAGGGAAGAACTAACCAATGACTGGCCCAGCTTGAGACCCATGCCATGGGAGGGTGTGTACTCCGGACATTATTAATGATATTCTACTATACTTGAAGACAGAAGACCGGTATAAATGGCATTAGAGGTTTCACCCAGCTACTGATGGAAAGTGATGCAGAGAGCCACACCCAAACATTAAGAGGAGCTTAGGGAATACTGTGGAAGAAGGTGAAGAAAGATTAAAGGAGCCAGAGAGGCCAAGGATGCCATTAGAAAAACTACAAAATAGACTAATTTAGGCCCAGAGGGGCTCATAAAGACTGAACTGTGAATCAGAAAGCACGAATGGACGGATTAGGCCCTCTGCTCATCTGGAAAAGTTGTGCAGCTGGGTCTTCACTTGGGGATCCTAAAGTGGAAGCAGGGGTTGTCTTTGATTTTATTTCCTGCCTTTGGACTTTTCCCCTAACTGGCTGCCTTGTCTAGCCTCAAGAGAAAAAGATGCCCTAGATACTGCAACTTGATATGCCAGGGCAGGTTGAAGTCCATGGGAGGCCTCCCCTTTTCTGAGGTGAGGTGGGGGAGTGGTGGGAGGGAGAGATGAGAGGAAGGGACCTGGAGAAGAGAGAGGAAACTGCAATCTGGATGTAAATTAAATAAATAACTTTATTTAAAAAAATAAAACATCTGAGAACAATCTGGATTCCAATGTCAAGTAGACAGTAATTTTAAATAAGAAACAGAAATATGGCAACTTTGTGGGCATTATAGAAAGCTAACTTTATGAATTTTTAAAAATCAAGATTTTCAAAACAATCAAAATTAAAAAATTATAGTACATTAAATATAAATATGTGTGTTCCTGAATGTTAAGTTTTGACATTCAAAAGATTCCAGGTAATTATGAGAATAAACAGAAAATGTTATGTAATATATATGATTTAGAAAATAAATGTAGAAAATACTCTTTTTCTGGGGTATTTTGAACTGATACAGTCACTGGATCATTTTTCTCAGGGTCATATTCCATCAATTCCACACTTAAATACAGAACAGAAATCTTGAATTGGGATTTCCCAGAAATAAAACCAATACTACCAAAGTATCAGCTAAAAAAAATTTATGATTAAAGAAATTATTATAAATTTCCATAGAATTATTAAATAGATATTTAAGAGTATGATATATCTATGTATAAAATGTAGACTAATTTCATAAACAAATATTAGATGAAATGAACAAATCACAAAAATGTTCAACATGGATACATCAATTTGTATAACACACAAATTAGGAAAAATCAATATGTATTCTTAGAAATTAAAATAGAACTTACATTTTGAGATTAAATAAGAAAAACAAAGGAAACAAATAATAAAACGATTATATTAATAAGGAACTTGAACAAGAGTGTTTATTCTTTGAACTTTCATTCAGCTGAATACACATGCATCATAGTTATGTATTCTGAACTCTAATCTCACAATATTAGAAGCTTTCAAGGACAACACCTATTTTACATAAAGATAAATATATATAAGTGTGAGTATACCTATGAGTTTTAGTTTGCTCTCTATTATTGTGATAAAACATTGTCCAAAAACATATTAATAAAGACATATTTTATTGGCTTAAATATCCTGAGCACACCACAGCACTGATGGAAGAGAAAGCAGTAACTCAAGCAGGGCAGAAAACTGGGGTCAGGAGCTATTTGCTCACTTTGTTTTTTTTATATATATCCCAGGCTATACCTGAGTTTTAATCATCCATAATGCATAACTCTTCCACCACTATTACAAATTAAGAAAATGTTCTAGGAGTTCTATGGTGGAATTTGGGGGATCACCCATTTATACTCTCATATTATCTGTGAATAGTGATGCTTTGACTGCTTCCTTCCCAAACTATATCCCCTTTATCTCCTTTAGTTGTCTTATTGTTCTGGCTAGGGCTTCTAGTTCTATGTTGAAAAGATATGGGGAGAGTGGTTAGCCTTGCTTGTCCCTCATTTCAGTTGGATTGATATAAGTTTCTCTCAGTTTAGTTTGATGTTTGCTATAGGCTTGCTGAATATTGCCTGAATATATGTTTAGGTATTTGCCTTGTATCCCTGATCTCTCCAAAACTTTAAACATGAACAGGTACTAGATTTTGTCAAATGCTTTCTCAGCACGTAAGGAGATGATCATGCATTTTTTTTTCTTTCAGTTTGTTTATATGTTTGATTTCATTGATGGATTTTCATATATTGAACCAAAACTGCATGCCTGGGATGACACCTACTTGGTCATGGTGAATGATATATTTTATGTGTCTTGGATTCTGTTTGAGTATTTTATTGAGTATTTTTGCATCAATGTTCATAGGGGAAATTAATCTGAAATATTGTTTCTTTTGGGGTCTTTGTAAGGTTTAGGTATCAAGGAGTCTGTGACTTCAAAGAATGAGGTTGGTAATATTCCCTCTGTTTCTATTTTGTGGAATAGTTTAAAGAGTATTAGTGTTAGCTCTTTGAAGATCTGCTAGAATTGTGCTGACATCATCTACCCCTGAACTTTTTTTTGGATGAGAGAATTTTGATGACAGATTCTATTTCCTTGGGGGATATAGAACTATTTAATTTATTTACCTGATCTTGATTCAGCTTTGGTAGATGGAATCTGTCAAGAAAATTGTCCTTTTCATTAAGATTTTCAAATTTTGTTTCATATAGGTTTTTGAAATAGGACCTAATGATTCTTTGGATTTCCACAGTGTCCATCATTATGTCTCCCTTTTCATTTCTGATTTTGTTGATTTGGATAGTTTCTCCCTACCTTTCTGTAACTTTGGCTAAGGGTTTGTCTATCTTTCGTTGATTTTCTAAAAAAACTAGCTCTTGGTTTAGTTGATTCTTTGAACTCTTCTCTTCGTTTCCTGTTTATTGATTTCATCCCTGAGTTTGATTATTTCCAGCAGCTTTCTCTTGGGTATGTCTGCTCTCTTGCTCCCACAGGACATTTTGGTGAGCTGTTAAGTTCCTTGTATGAGATGACAAAGATGCCAAAACCATACAATGGAAAAAAAAGATAACATCTTCAATAAATGGTGCTGATTGCACTGGATGTCCACATGTAGAAAAAATAGGAGAGAAAGAAGTCAAAGTATCACTATTCATTGAGAGTTTACACGTGGGACCCCAAAAATTCTACCAGAAAACTCCTACAGCTGATAAACATCTTCAGTGAAGTGGCCTTGATACAAGATTAACTTTAAAAAAAAAAAATCAGTAGCCCTCCTGTATACAAAGAAAAAAAGGGCTGAGTAAAAAAGTAGAAAAACAACACCCTTCACAATAGCCATAAACAACATAAAGCACCTTGGTGTAACTTTACCCAAGCAAGTGAAATAATTGCATGAAATTGTAAGTGAAATAATTGTATGAAAACAAACAATATACTACAAACAAAAGACAAAAACAAGCAAACAAAAATATTACAAGTCTGCGAAGAAAGAAATTGAAGAAGATATGAGAAGATGGAAAGATCTCCCATGCTCATGTGTCCATAGGATTAACATAGTAAAAAATGGCCATCCTATCAAAAGCAATCTATAGATTCAACGTGATATCCATCAAAATAGCAGCACAATTCTTTATAGACCTTGAAAGAACAATTTTCAATTTCATATAGGAAAACAAACAAACAAAAAAAAAAATCAAGATAACTAAAACCATCCTGTATAATAACATCTTCTGAGGGTATCTCCATACCTGATTTCAACCTGTACCATAGAGCAACAGTAATAAAAATGACATGGTACAGACGTAGAAAGAGACTAGTGGATCAATGGAATCGAAATAAACTCATACCCCAATTGACACCTGAGTTTTGACAATGAAGCAAAAACCATACAATGTAAAAAAAGCATTTTTTTTTTTTTTTTACTTTTTTTACTTTCTTCAACAAGTAGTATTCGTCTAACTGGATGTCTACATGTAGAAACATGCAAATAGATCCATACTTATCATCTTGCACAAAAGTAAAGTCTAGGTAGATCAAAGATCTCAAGATAAATCCCGCCACAGTAAATCTGTTAGAAGAAAAAAATGGGGAAGATTCTTGAACTCATTGGCTCAGGACACAACTTCCTGAACAGAACACCAACAACACAGGCTCTAAGATCAGCAGTCAAAAAACTGGGACCTCATGAAAATGAAAAGGTTTAACTGTAAACAAAGGACGCTGTAACCGAACAAAATGCTAGCCTACACACTCGGAAAGGATCTCCACCAACTTTGTATCTGACAGAGGGCTAATATCCCAAACATACAAAGAACTCAAGAAGTTAAGCAACACCAAACCAAATAATCCAATTAAAAAAAAAAAAAATGAGTTACAGAGCTAAACAGATAATTTTCAAGAGAGGAATACTAAATGGCAGAGAAACACTTAAAAACAGATAAACATACTGAAAATCTACAAACCTAAAGAAGCTAAACAACAAGTAGGACTGTAGGGAAGTTGCTTGTTTCTCATTTAGATGGGAAAACAGAAGAGAGGGAAGAGAGGGAACAGGACTGGAGCCTCCCACAGATGTCCTCTAGAAGACTCCAAGCAGCAGGGGATCAAAGCAGAGGCAGAGTCTCACACCCAGACTTTGAGCAGAGCACAGGAAATCTTATGGAAGACAGGGGGTATAAAAGGATCTGGGGAGGACAGGAGACCCACAAGGAGACTAACAAAGCAAACAAAAGCATGCCCTGTGGGGCACTGAAGAGACTGCATCAACTAAAGACCATAGAGCAACAGTATGAGTTACAGAGCTAAACATGTTCTACAGAAATGCCTTCAGAATGGTCTGTTCTGTGCATTTTCTCAATTGAGGTTCCTTGTTTGTTCTCAGATGACTCCCACATGTATCAAGGTGACCAAAATCTAAGTAGCAGAACATGCATATCATTCTAATATAGTTTTAACTTAAACTTTAAATAATATTTGATTTTTAAAATGATAATCAAGGACTAAAATTTAAGTAATAACATTCAAGACAATAAAAATAACTATTAGGCAAACAAAATTATATAACTATTATATATATATATATACATATATGTATATATATATATATATATGTATATATATATATGACCCTTTTATGGCTACACATGTGCATAAGGAAAAAGAATATATGAAACTCATAATACAACAAACAAACAAACAAACAAAACAATCCCTTCATTATGCGTGGAGACTGTGATTTAGCTGAAGGAGTTGTGGGCTGACAGTAATTTTATACAAGTATGAAACTGTCAAAGAACTAACTTAATGAAATTAGATACAATATTATTTGTGCCTGTGTGCGAGTGTGTTTATGTGTGCGCTTATGTGTGTGTATGCAAGTATGCATACTGTACAGAGTTAAGGTCAAGCACAAACAGTGATATTCGCAGTGTATTTTATGGAACCTTCGGATGTGGCTTAGAAGACAGCCTCATAAATTAATGAAGAAAAAGTGAAAAGAGGCAGCCCCAAACAATGCATGCACATTGAATTGTGCTCCCCTAGGGAGGGTTGCTGGTGTCTAATACTTACAGGTACGCTGCTTTTCCTTCTTCTAGCTCTTTACTTTTTCCACTGGAGCCACTTTTCTTCCCACACATTCTCCTGGTGATGCACATTAGTAACCCACATTGTCGAATGAAGAAGCAGCTGACATCTGTTACCACAAGGATTAGCAAAAGGGCCGCGACTCCAAGGCCAATGATGGCTCCTAGCCCAAGGCCATTAAAAAGTGTGTCTTAATCAAAAAGAAAAACAACAACAAAAAAGAACTCCATAAAATCTCCACATTACAAAATAGGAAACACTATTTTAAAAGTAATTGCCAATAAAATAAACGCTCAAATATAGGTGAAGAGAACATGTAGAAGTGACCGATAGCCTTCACTTCCTTGATTTTGGGGACCTATTTTCTGGCTACAAAGCCATATTTTAAGAAGTGACATGTTAAAAAGTTAAATATTTTTCATTTATTTATTTATTTATTTATTTTAGAAAAAGTATAAGTAACTTCTTTTTGGTGTAGTTCTCAATTTGCTGTAGGGGAAAAAAATAAATATTATCATATCCTGAGCAATACCAAAATATCAGTCATAGTTAATCACAGTGTTTAAGAATACATATTATTTTCATTAGAGAAGAGTCATGTGAGTCTTCACTATGATACTCTTTGGTATTCAGACTAAAACTTTAACTGGATGTCTTCAAGCACTTCGCTTTCACAATACCTGCTATGAATAATTTTTAAATCATCACTTCAGGAAAGTTGGTTGCTTGTGGTTTTGCAGGTAATATTTTAGCAAATTACAAGCATCATGCAAATTGATTTTTTAAGAATCTTTATTAGCTGTTGTCTTAATGAGGTAAAGTTCTGAGATGGACCAATTTTTCTTGGCATGGGTTTGTGGGTAGCACCAAGTGGCATGCATGCTCTGTGAAGAGGTAGGAGATTGGGAGGAGGAAAGAATACGGGGAAATGTAGAAAGATTGAGAGGCGGCTAGTAATGAAAAAAAGTCAATGACCCTATATTTGTAGTCTAACATGACAAGATTATCCAATCATAACAATGTAAGAAGGAAAATGAGAACCATTGAAAGTAAATTAAATATTGTCTTACCTAGAGGAAAGAAAGGTATGACTACACATTCACTTCTGAGTATGAATATCAATATATTCCAAGAAATTTATATATTACAAAATTGTACAGCTCTTTAAGGATGAAATATATTTACTACCAAAAATAAAAACTGAATGTTCTCTCCATAACTGTTATAAAACAAAAATGAAAACTATAGATGTTTATATATATATATTTATTATATATATATATCATAGATTATGCATAAATTGAAACTTTAACTTAAAATCATATGTGGCTCTTTGGGCTGCTGGACATGATCTAAAAACAAATTTCAAAGAGGATAAGTAGAAGAAGTGCACATGGATAAGACTTCATAACTCATTTAAATTCTTCTCACAGCCACACAAAGCATGTGGAAATAAATTCTACAGATCAATGTTACTATGGCTGCTGAGTGACAAAAACTCAAATATGCCTGTTTTAAAGATAAACTACTGCTCTGTGCTGCAATCTGCACCATTAGAAGTCCAAAAATCCTTGTTCGAAACACTAGTGTATTACATTCTTATAAGCTTCTGTCTCATTTTTCCAAGCTTAGTATGCGTCCTTATTTAAATAGACAGTTATGCAAACAACTACCCGAAATGAGCAGCAAGCTGAACATTCAACAACTACTAGCTTTTATTGTTGCTGTTGCCATATTACATTAAATAAATACTAAATAATACTGTTTGTGATTAAACTTGAAGGAATGCTGCTGATGTATTTCCACTCACAAACCAAAGATGAATGGAATCTCTTATTCACTGATGTTATTCTTTTAAAAACAAGTTTTACAAAATGACTGAGGAAGGCTGGCTAACTTTGTAATACATTTTGTGTATGGTTTTTAGATTTATGTAAGTACATTGATCGCCATTTCTATCTTTAGGAAAATTGATATTTACAAAATATTTAAAAATAATGATAATTGATGGCAAATAGCTTTCATTTCCTAAAGAAATAAAATTAAGCACTTTAAATATCAGATTACATGTGTGATATTGGAATTATTTATGTAAAGGTAAAATATAAGTAATAAGATTAATCCCCCTCATATCCTCCCAGGAGCATACCCTCATCATCAGTTTCTCTGCAGGCCTTCTGTCCTCTTGCCCTTGCTCTCCTCAGGTCTAAGTCCCACCTCTTAACTCTCTGTGCCCCCCTCTTCATCCATTACCCCCGTCTATTCCATCTCTCCTTCCGAGTAAGATTTATATATCCTCACTTGTCGCAGGGAAATGTCGCAGGGAAAGAGGATAAGTTCAGTCCTGATGGAATTTGATGAGATGGTTTGGATGGGAAAGGAAGTTCCCTTCATCTGACAAAAAAGGGAGGGAGAAGAGGAGGGGACCTTGGTCGGGACTGGGAGGGGAGGAGGAAAGAGGCTACAAGGATGTAAAATAAATAACAGCAATAAGTGAGAAAAAGATAACAAAATTAAATAGAAAGTATATTTATATTGTAAGTATTTAGTTTTGATATTTTATAATTTTAATAAAGGGTAAAAAATGCATTTAAATGCATTTTAATGTAAGATTGGTTAATATTAACTGTAAAGTTTAAATCTTCATTTGTTTCCATGCTACCAATTTTCTTTGACACACAGTTTTATTTACTAATAATTTGTACTTTCAATGTCGACCTAAACATGCATACACATTAATGTGATAATATTGTCATTTGAAAACTAACATGAACTCAAGGGCAATTTTTTATGTTAGAAGTGACTTAATTGTATAGCAAACTGGAATAGAAGAGAAATCAAGTCAGGCTTTAATAATATTTATAATGACATTTTATACTTTCATAAGAAATCATCACAGAGAAATATATATTTTAGATCTGCATTACACAAGGAAAATTGAAGCCCAAAGAAATAACTTCCCTAACTAATAGTGCCACCACAAGATCTAGGCATATGCCCAAAAGATGCCCCACCTTTCAATAAGGACTTTTGCTCAACTATGTTTATAGCAGCTTTATTTGTAATAGCCAGAATCTGGAAACAACCTGGATGTCCCTCAACAGAAGAATGGATAAGAAAGTGTGGTACATTTTACACAACTACGCAGCAATTAAAAAAAAAAAAAAAAAAGGAAAGGAAATCATGAGATTTGCAGGTGGGAACTAGAAAAGATAATTCTGAGTGAGGTAACCCAGAAGCAGAAGACACATTTGATACATACTCACTTATAAGTGAATATTAGCTATAAAATATCGGATAAACATACTAAAATCTATAGCCATAAAGAAGCTAAACAACAAAGAGGACCCTAGGGAAGATGCTTAATCCTCATTCAGAAGGATGAACAGGATAGACATTGGAAGTAGGAAAAGGCAAAGAACAGGAAAGTAACCTTCCACAGAGGACCTATGGAAGACTCTGTTGATCAAGGTATCAAAGCAGAGGCTGAGACTCAGAGCGAAACCTTGGGCAGAGTGCCAGAACCCTTATGGAAGAAGAGGGAGATAGAAAGACCTGGAGAGGACAGGAACTCCACAGGGAGATGAACAGAGTAAAAATACCTGGGCCCCGGGGCGCCTGCAGAGACTGATAACCCAACCAAGGTCCACGCATGGGGAAGACCTACACCCCCTGTTCAAAGGAGAGCCCATTGGCTCTCAGTTTCCAAGTAGGTTCCCTAGTAAGGGGTACAGGGACTGTCTTTGACATGAACTCAGTGGCTGGCTCTTTGATCACTTTGCCCTAGGAGGTGCAGCTTTGCACAGAGGAAGATGATGCAGCCAGCCTTGATGAGACCTGATAAGCTAGGCTTAGATAGAAGGGGAGGGATCCTCCTCTATCAGGGGACTAAGGAAATGGCATAGGGGGAAAAGAGGGAGGGAGGATGGGATTGGAAGGAGACAAGGGAGGGGGCTACAGCTGGGATACAAAGTGAATAAATTGCAATAAATAAATATATAAATAAAATTAAAAAGAAAAAGGTTAGAAGTTTAGAATAAACTAACCCTAAGTTTTATCTAAATAATTGCAAAACTGGATTTTAACACTCAAAGGTAGTCGTTTAGAAGAGTATATGTTAGTTTATATAATATCTTTTTTTTCCTGGATTTTCTAAAAAAAATTTCTCTGTGTAGTTTGGCTGTCCTGGACTTGTGTTTGTAGACTGGGCTTGCCTTAGACTCAAAGAGATCCACCTGCTTCTGCTTCTGCTGGGATCGTAGGCGTCATCCACCAAGTCCAGCTTATATACTATTCTTATAGAAAATATTTATTATACATTATTCTATAGTATTAGTTAAATAACAACATCTTAATCACTAGCTGGGCTCAAAGGAAGAATATAAATTACAAAGCATGTTTCTGTCATAAGCTTTGTGGTTTAGCTATCTTTAATATTATTTTTACAAAAATACCATTTTGTTAGAAATGTTTAGGGTCCAAAAGTTTAAGCATAAAACTGTAAATTGCTATCTTCTCTTATAGTTTATTATTCAAATCATGCAGTAGAAGTGATGGACAGTCTCTGTGTTCTATTTCTCAACTACATCACTCCAACTCTGAGAAACTTAGAAATTAGACAACCAAAACCAATCTCTTCCCTAGTCATTCCATAATTGTTTGTTTCAATCAAATCAAAGATCAGAACAAAGAAAAAACAAATTAAATTTATTTTTTTATACATGTCATATATTTATATTACACAAGACATCCGTACGCTGAAACACTGTTATTTTGACATGAAGGTTATTATATTTGACACCATGTACACGAGTTTAGAAAACATTGTTCTAATACATTCAAAGTAGCTTTACTTTTTGACTCATTACTTTAGTACTGTATTAAACTACATTTTCTCTGTGTATATGTCATAGGTTTATTAAAATTTTTTGTAGAACTTGGCAAGTTGTGAAAATGACAAAGAGAACAAATTCTAAGTTTTAATTTAGACATTCATCATTATTTTCAAAAAAGAATTTGCTCAATACTATAGGAAAATATAGAAAATAGAGAATATATTCAAAACTTTGTTGGTTTTCATTGTGCTAACATATACTCAATATTCTTTGTTCTCACATTAGAGCTAGGTCTTTAAGCTCCTGGGTATAAGCTGTTAACTAATCAAGCCAGTACAATACATCTTAAATATCAGTTGATAATCTCAGTATTAACAGATATATATGTATGTGTGAAAGAAGAAGCTGCAGATAGAAATATGATGTGTATGTCTATATTGCAGTGAACTTTGGTCTTTTGAAGAATAAAGAACACCTCAGCTTTTTTTATCATATCCAACACAAAAAAAATATTAGTGATTTTGAGCAGTTCTAAATGAAGAATTTAAATTAATTGAAGATTTTATAAAATTTTCTAAAAACACAATGAAAAAAATCAAATGTTATTAAAATGTATCTTTAAGAGTTGCTTGTATAACTGAAAGAATCAATTAACTTAAATTTAAAATGTTTGATAATATTTCACCTGACATAGCATCAGGCTCCTTCAAAAACCTGTTTTATCCCCCTGGTTCCCGCCCCAAGCATTACAAATATGAAGAAACCTAACCTCAGGGCAGCAAGAATGAAATCAAAGAAAAGGATCTAAGACAGCAGGAAATGAAGTTTGTCCACTTCACAGAAAATCTAAATACAGACATGTTGATACAATATCCATGGAATTAGCAGGGGGAAGTTGTATAATGGATATAAGAAATGAGAAATATCTCTATATCTGTAGATTTAAAAGCAAACAGAATACAAACCTTTATTAAGAAAGAGGAATGGTTCAGAGTCTGTCTGTGCTGTTTGGAGAGCTCTCTGCTTCCGATGAGAGAGAATGAAATCAGCAAAGGAAGCAAACAACAGAAAGAGAGGCTGAGGAAGTTTGCACTGGACTTTCAGTAAGAACGTTTTAAGACTATCAAAAACTGGGTGGGTTGTTCAAGAGGGAAGATATGTGTAAGACAGCAACAGTGGCTAGAGACTGGGAAAGCTCAATTGAGAATGCCGCTCAAGTAGAGAACTGCTCAAAAACCAACTGCCTAGGAGATTGAACCAATCAGGCAAAAAATGAGATAAAGAAGCAACTATCCAAGAGTATAGGGACCACTCACATGCAGTAGGAATGGGCAACATATTCCATGTAGTACTGTTTTTTCAGCCATATGAGTTTGAAAATAACAGAGAACCACTCTTTTAAAGTAGGGTATGGTACAATCAGCAAGTGAGCAAGGACTTATGTGAGGCCATGCCGTAAGGGTGTGAACATGAGGCAAAGTGACAGGAGGGACCCAAGACTATAAAGGCAAGAGAGTGATGAGACATCTACTAAGAAAAGCTGCAAGAGGATGTGGATTCAGCTGCAGAGCAGGATGGCTGTGATGCAGGCAGCACATCTGGAATAGTAGGTCCATTTTAGTCCATTGCCAGTCAGATAGCTTTACCACAAAACCCAGATGCTAACAATAAAGATACAGGATTTGGTTTCCATGTTTCCTAATGCACTTTGTTTAACCTAATGCACTTTGTCTTCCTTTTGTCTAACCAGTCCTTGATATTTCCCTAATTCATACTTTCACCAAGGTTATGTTTGCTCCATTGTATGTCAAAACCATGTAACTGTGTTTTGATGTTATAGATTCTCAAGGTTAAAGACTTTCTTGTGTCTCAGAAGACACTTCTGACTTTAAAATTGAGAGGGTTGGAGATATTACTGGCTATGGGTGGTTTTGAAGTTGAACTAAGTGCACTTAGTGCCATGAGATGGCCATAAGTTTATGCAGTGCAAGGGTGTCATGTGGTTGGAAGTACAAACTCTCAAAGGCTCACCTGTTTGAACACAGAAGGAAGGACTCTTTTTATTATTATTGATTATAGTTTATTCACTTTGTATCCCAGCTGTAGGCCCTTCCATCATCTCCTCCCAACCCTACCCTTCCTCCCTCATCTCTTCCCATGCCCCTTCCCCAGTCAACTGATAAGGGAGGTCCTCCTCCCCTTCCATCTGATCCTAGTCTATTAGGTCTCATCAGGACAGGCTGTATAGTCTTCCTCTGTGGTCTGGTAAGGCTGTTCCCCGCTCAGGGAAAGATGATAAAAGAGCCAGCCACTGAGTTCATGTCAGAGACAGTCCCTGTTCCCCTAATTAGGGTACACACTTGGATACTGAGCTGCCATGGACTACATCAGAACAGGGGTTCTAGGTTATATCCATGCATGGTCTTTGGTTGGAGTATAAGTCTCAGAAAAGAACCCTGTGCCCAGAGTTTTTGGTTCTGTTGTTCTTCTTGTAGAGCTCTGTCCCTTCCAGGTCTTATATCTCTCCCTTCTTTCATAAGATTCCCTGCACTCTTCCCAAAATTTGGCTATGAGTCTCAGCATCTGCTTTGATACCCTGCTGGGTAGAGTTTTTCAGAGGCCCTCTCTGGTAGCCTTCTGTCCTAATTCCCTTTTTCTCCCTCTTCTGATGTCCATCTCATTTGCCTTTCTGAGTGAGGATTGATCATCTTACCCAGGGTCCTCCTTCTTGTTTAGCTTCTTTAGGTATACACATTTTAGTATGTTTATCCTATAGTATATGTCTAATATCCATTTATACATGAGTATATACCATGTGTGTCTTTCTTCTTCTGGGATACCTCACTTGGGATGATCTTTTCTAGTTCCCACCATTTGCCTGTAAATTTCATGATTTCCTTTTTATTAGCTGAGTAGTATTCCATTGTGTAAATGTACCACAATTTCTGAATCCATTCCTCAGTTGAGGGACACCTCAGTTGTTTCCAGATTCTGGCTATTATGAACAAAGCTCCTACAACCAAGGTTGAACAAATATCCTTATTGTACACTTGAGCAAATTTTGGATATATGCCTAGGAGTAGTGTAGCTGGATCTTGAGGTAGAACTATTCCTAATTTTCTGAAAAAGTGTCAGATTGATTTCCAAAGCAGTTGTACAAGATAACATTCCCACCAGCAATGGAGGAAGGTTCCCCTTTCTCCACATTCTCTCCAGCATATGTTGTCACTTGAGTTTTTGTACTTATTGGTAATATTCAACTAATTGTCATTAAAATGTTAAAAAAAAGCTTCCAACATATAAGTGCTATATATGTGTGTAAGTATAAAACCACTAATTACCCCAGAATATATCAAGTGTGTACAATCATATGCACCAAGCAGAATTCACATTTTTTATGATGCACTTTAAGTCTTTATAATGCAAGTAGTTGGATAACAAAAGGCACAACATATGTATATATATCATGTAAATGTAATGGCTTATACCACTAATAACTAGAGTCTGTGGCTAGGTTGTGCTAATATTTTACATTACAAAACTCCCTTTATCCAATATCCTTGACTTCACCAGCACTGAACAACTATCCTTGGCTTGGTTTCCAGTACCAGATATTGTTTCCCTCTTGTTGAACAAGTAACACATCAAATTAGACAGCTGATTGTTCCCACCAAGGTACACGTGTCACTATGGCGTCTTTAGGTTTATCACCTCATCATGTTTGCTGATGTGGTTATAGATGTCAGAGCCAGTTTGAACAATTCGTTACATCCTTCCTTCGGAAGCTTGCATAAACCAGCATAATCCCTAACAACAATGAAAACATGAGTTCTTACAAACATTGATAAGTATAGTCCTCATCCTCAACAAGTAAATTGTTCTTGGCAAAAGACAGATATCATTATAGAAAAACAAAAACAACAAAGCAACAGCATACACCCTACCCACCTCTACACATGACCACACGTACACACAACCAAATAAAATTTAGAGTTATAGGACCTGGTCCCAATTTATACAACAACAAAATACTCCTGTACCTAGGGCTCATTGTACATTGCATAAAGGGTTCGGTTTGTAAGAGCCAGAAGATCAAGTAGTTTGTTGTGGAACTGTGTCTCCAACTAATATCAGAAGCTAAATCAATAAAGTCTCACAAACATGATTTCCTATAGATGAGCAAAAGAAAGATACCACCAATAGAAATGAAAAAAAAAATAGGAAGAGGTGTTTAATATCACATACAAAATAATTAATCTACATATTGAATGATATTCATGTCACAATTATAGTGTTATTACAGAAAAGAAAAGTAGGGTAAATTTTTTCTTTCCATTTTAATTTTAATTTTAATTAATTATACTTTATTCACTTTGTATCCCCCTGTGGCTCTCTCCCTCCTCCCCTCCCAATCCTACCCTCTTTCCCCCTTCTCGACACATGCCCCTCCCCAAGTCCACTGATAGGGGAGGTCTTCCTCTCCTTCCTTCTGATCCTAGTCTATCAGGTCTCATCAAGAGTAGCTTCACTGTCTTCCTCTGTGGTCTGGAAAGGTTGTTCCCCCCTCAGGAGGAGGTGATCAAAGAGTAGGCCAATCAGTTCATGTCAGGGACAGTCCCTGTTCCCATTACTATGGAACCCACTTGGACACTGAACTGCCATGGGCAACATCTGTTCAGGGGTTCTAGTTTATCTGCATCAATGGTCTTTGTCTGGAGTATCAGTCTCAGAAAAGACCCCTGTGCCCAGATTTTTTTGGTTCTGTTGCTCTCCTTGTGGAGCTCCTGTCCTCTCCAGGACAACTCATTTATATATTCATTACAATTTATTTACTTTGTATCTCAGCTGTAGCCCTCTACCTCCTCCCTTACCAGTCCCACCCACTCTCCCTCTTCTTTTTCCATTCCTCTTTCTTAGTCCATTAAAAGAGGAGGACCTCCTCCCCTTCTATCTGACCCTACCCTATCAAGGCTCATCAGGCCTGTCTGCATCATCTTCCTCTGTAGCCTGGTGAGGCTGTATCCTCCAGGGGAAGATGAACAAAGAGCTAGCCTCTGAGTTGATGTCAGACACAGCCCCTGCACCCCTTACTAGGGAATCCACTTGGCATCTGAACCACCTATGGGCTTCCTCTGAGTAGAGCATGTAGGTCCTCTCTATGCATGGTCCTTGGTGGAAATACCAGTCTCTGTAGGGCCCATGTAACCTTGTACAACCACTTTGGAAATTAATCTGGCATTTTCTCAGAAAACTAAGAATAGTACTACCTCAAGATCCAGCTATACCACTCCTAGGCATATATCCAAAAGATGTCCCACCATTCAATAAGGACATTTGCTCAACCATTTTCATAGCAGCCCTCTTCATAATAGAATCTGGAAAAACTTAGATGTCCCTCAACAGAAAAATTGATACAGAAAATGTGGTACATTTACAAAAAGGAATACTATTCATCAATTAGAAACAAGAAAATCATGAAATGTGCAGGGAAATAGTAGAAATTAGAAAAGATCATCCAGAGTGAAGTAACCAGAAGAAGGAAGACACAAATTATATATACTAACTTATATGGGTATTAGCCATATAATGTAGAGTAGACTAAAATCTATAGTTCTAAAGAAGCTAAACAATAAGGCGGACCCTAGGGAAGATGTTTAATCATCATTCAGAAGGGAAAACCGATAGACATCAGAAGTAGGAGAAGACAAAGAATAGTACACAGAGGACCTCTGAAAGTCTCTACCCACCAAAGTATTGAAGAAGTTACTGAGACTCATAGCCAAACTGTGGGCAGTTGCCGGAATTCTTATGGAAGAAGAGGGAGATAGAAAGCCCTGGAGGGGACAGGAACTCCACTAGGAGAACAACAGAGCCAAACTACCTGGGCTTGCGGGTGGGGGGGGGGCTGCCAAGACCAATACCTCAACCAATGACCATGCATGGAAATGACCTAAACCCCTGTTCAAAGGAAGCCCATTGGTTGTCAGTTTACAAGTGGGTAGCCTAGTAAGGGATACAGGGGCTGTCTCTGACATGAACTCAGTAGCCAGCTCTTTGATCACCTCCCCCTGTGGGGTGCAGCTTTGCTAGGCCACAGGGAAAGAGGCTGCTGCCAGCCTTGATGAGATCTGATAAGCTAAGGTCAGATAGAAGGAGAGAAGGTTCTCCCATTCCAGGGGACTAAGGAAAGGTATAGGGGGAGAAGAGGAAGGGTGAGTGGGACTGGGAGGAGACTAGAGAGATGGCTGTAGTGTGGATATCAAGTGAATAAAAAGACAAACAAAAAAGGGTAGGCAAAAAATGAATTACTGTTTTAATGTCTTGTGTTTGATCTATTTGCCATGTCTGAAATAGTAAATGGGAGAGCCATGCACATTTATTTCCAGTGGTTACATAAACATGACAGAGGGCTAAGAAATGGGGGAGATATCTCAGTGGATGAAGCATTACCATGAAAGAGTGAAGATGAATTACCCAGAATCCACATGAAAGCTGAACATGCTTAAGAGCGGTTTGAATCCATCATGCAAAATGCAAGACCAGCTGCACCTTGGGAATCTGACTAGCTAAAGTAGTCAAATCAGTTGGTTCTGGGATCTACTAGGGATCCTGTCTCAAAACTTAAAGCAAAGATACACTGAAGAAGCAATATGACAGGACCCTTAGGATTTCACACACACATTCATAAATGTACATATTTTATTGCACACATTTACACTCAAACCTGTAACACACACGCACACATGCAAACCTTCCATACGGCCACCCCTACAAAAAGGATGAAAAAGCTAACATTTGGAAAGTGGTATACAGCGCTCCAACTATTGTAAGCAGGAACAAGAGCAAGACTCAAAGGCAGCACCATTCCAGGCTCAAATCTTAAAAATCCATTCAGATGCCTCCTTGGTTTTTTTGTTTTTTGCTTGTTTGTTTGTTTTGCCTTGTTTGTTTGTTTTACAGAGAGGATTACATTTTTTCAGGTCATGAGTCTTCCACTTCATATCAGTTGGCTATCATGACATGGTTTTGTCAGATTGTGAAATAAAAATCAGAAGAATTGAAACTATGTAAATAATGTTTCTGATGTTAATGAATATATATATATACATATATATATATATGTACATATATATACACACACATATATATGGGTCAAATAGAGAAAAGATATTTATATTATAGTGGTAGTGAGCATATAGTGGTAGTTACTCAATAATGAAATTTAAGATGTTAGGCCTTAAAATAGAATATATAAATAAACAGACTAATCAAAACATAACTGTTAGACCTGTGACACCGATGTTACCAACAGAGCCTAGGAATAATGACCTGTTTTCAAATGATGGTGTAAAGTCACTAAATACACACAGTTAAGGACCTAAGAGCTGCTGCAAAGGAGGAGAGCCAGTGCAGGCTCAGCTGAAACAGTGGCTGTGAGACATCCTTGCTATGCAATCCACTCTCCCTGACATCTGTATTTGCATAGTCCTCTGAGGCATGTTAATCCTCAGGTTGCTATTTCCCTTGATGAGGTGAGGAATTTGATATATTGTCTCATGTGTTAATGTTTGCCTAGATTAACATGTGAATGTGTTTCTGTTAACATAGTTTTAATACTTTGGAAATTAATATGAAATTATACCTATACTTGTGAATAACTCTTGTGAACTTATATTGGGAATGATATTTTACTAACAGAATATAGTTTGAATTGGAGCATTTCATGACATCTATCTTTCTAATATTTTTAATATTCAACTTAACTTAAGGTTTGAAATTTATCTATTTTACAACAATACTATGTAAAACATGATTAACTTAGGAAGCCATAGGCCATTTGCCTATGATCCACCTACTCTGAAAGCAGAGGCAGAAGAATGATCTTGCTTTGAGTTCAATCTGACCTAACTAGTCTTACCCTATTTCAAAAGGTACTACTTTTCTACAAAAGTTAAAATTATATATATTACAACCTGACAGAAATTTCTTCTCTCTCCTTTCTTCCCACCATACCACCTCTCTCAACCCCAGATCCAGTCCTTGTCAATTTCCCTTCGGAAAAGAGAAAACCTTAGAAATTTTAATGGAAAACTATTAAGTTCTTAGTGTCATGATTTTAAAACAATAAAAGTTAAAAAGGACAAATTATGACCATTTAGTCATGAGCATGAATCCTCAATAGTAAATTGCATTAATTTGGTGATGAATGTTTCAAGTTACTAGATATTTTATGAATATATGAAGATGCTACAGTACAAAATCTGTATTCAGATTTCTACATTGGTTATGATTTTAAAAATTGTTGAATATATGATTATATTGTAAAAAGCATCTTCAGGGCTGGAGAGATGGCTCAGAGGTTAAGAGCACTGGCTGTTCTTCTAAAGGTCATGAGTTCAATTCCCAGCAACCACATGGTGGTTCACAACCATCTATAGTGAGATTCTGGTGTACAGATGTACATGCAGACAGACCATTGTATGCATAATAAATAATTTAAAAAAATGCATCTTCAAGAATTGGTAAAAATGCAACACAGGAGATTACTATAAATCTCCTAATTTTCTACATACATTGGTATTTTGAAATTGATTTTTACATGTTCCATTTTCTCTCTCTATTATATAAACTTGATATTATGCATGGAGGTTAGTTGATAGCCTTGCCTTTTTTTTCCATTGGAAAATGAAGACTCTTATTGATACAAGAGAAAATAAATATATCCATATCCAAGGCTTGGGATATGGTTCAAAGATTGTGTGTTTGCACTGCTCTTAGAAAAAACCTCAGTTAGGTTTCTTATTCCTAGTCTTCTGTAAATTAAGTCGAAGCTGTCTAATGCCCAGCTCAGGCAGCAAGAGCACATGTTCATATATGTACGTAGGACATTTATACTTATAACCAAAACTGAACAAACATTAATGTCTAGAACTATACAAACTGATCAAAAAATACTTAAGCAATTTTGTAACTTAAGCATCAGTACCTCTCTTGGCCAACTCATTTTTATGTTATTTAATTGGTATTTTAGGTGGAAAAATAGAAAACATTAAAAAAAAAAAACAATGTTGGACTGGGGGAGGGTGAAGGGAAGAGAAGAGGGAGGAAGGGTTGGATTGGGAGGGAATGAGGAGGGGGTTACAGCTGGGATACAAAGTGAACAAGCTGTAATTAATAAAAAAAAGTTTCATTATATACATATATATATATATAAAATTGTAAACCAATGCTGGATGATAGTGATACATGCCTTTAATCCCAGCATTCAGGGTGGCAGAGGCAAGCAGGTCTCTGTGAGTTTAAGGCCAGCTTAGTCTACAGAGAGAGGTCCAAGCCAGCAAAGACTACATAGAGAAACCCTGCCATAAAACCAATAAATAAATAAATAAATAAATAAATAAATAAATAAATAAATAGAATTTAAGAAAGAATTGCAAACCATTTAGTAAGATTAAAACCAAAGAGTATCAAATTTCTTTGTTTTAGAGACTTTAATTGCTTGATCTATCATAACATAAAAGTCCTCTTAGCCTATGTTTTTATTTTTATAACACACTAAGCAATCTACATTATTAAAACTACATATTTTAAATGCCTGTGGTACTTGTAAAGTTAATAATGTAATGCATCATAGTATATCTTTAGTAAGCTTTAGAAGTGTAAATTTTCTATTTACTTTAATATGTAAGGAGTGTATATTTGTCCATGGTAGCTCAATATCCAAGAGGATTTCCCTAACAAAAGGAATAGGAACTATTTCCGACATGAATTCAATGACTGGCTCCTCCCCTCCCCCCACTTCCCCAAGGGAGACAGCCTTGCTAGGTCACAGAGGAGGACATGGCAGACAGTCCTGAAGATACCTGATAAGCTAGGGCTAGATGGAAGGGGAGGAGGACCTCCCTAACAGTGGACTTGTAAAGGGGCAGGGAGGAGATGAGGGAGGGAGGGTGGGATTGGCAGGGAATGAGGGAGGGGGCTACAGCTGGGATCCAAAATATATAACCTGTGATTAATATAAAAAATAAAAAAGGAAAGAAAAATAAAATATAAACAAAACAACAACAACAAAAACACCAATACACAGGTCATTGGATAAATGACCTGAAGTATATTTACAGAATTAAATATTATTATTATTTAATATGAAGTCTTATATGAAAAAAACAAAAGACATTTAAAGATCTTCCATATGTGAATATACTTATCCTAGAATGCTACATTTGCTGTTATTCTATGTAGACATGTCAAATCTGTTCAGACAGTGAATAGTGAGTGTTTTTGTTTTTTCTAGAGAAATAGGGAGGAAAAGAAGGCAGCAGTTGGATTTTATGCTGTGACACTATTTTCTGGTAACATAATATTAGGTGCAAAACACACATATTTCCACCAACACAGTAGTGTTAAAGAGCAGGAATGAACGTTAATGTAAGCTGTGGGCTGTGTGATGGCAGTGTGGGTTCAGTTTCCCCAGAGGTGGCAGGCGGGCTGGTCAAATATGCTGGTCTGTGTTGAGGAAAGGCCAGTGAAAACCTGAGCACTTTCCTTCTTGACTTTGATGCAAGTCTAAGGTTAGTCTGTGAAATAAAGTCCTCGAAGGAAAAAAAAAATACAGCAGTGGTTTAATACTTGCACGGGAAAGGCACTCTGCCTCAGCTGAGGATTGCTAGAAAAATAAAATCCAGTCACATGTCCTTGACACTAGATTTCATAGTGAGTGAAGAAAGACAAACATGAATGAGTAGGCTATTTTGGGCTTCCTGTGTTTAAATGAGAGAACTTGTCACTGAACCACCCTGAACTAATCTATGCAGTATATTTCCTCCATCAAATAAAATTTCGTAATAATCTGATTTTATAATAACAATATGTACAGGCTAGAAAATAACCTTGGTAGTTTTCCATTTAACGTTTTGTATATGTGCAATTCACGTTTTATGAAAACATAGAAAAAATAACACTTAATTTACAGCTTACTTTTTTAAAAAATTTATATATTATTTATAAAGTATTCTGCCTGCGTGTGTACTGGAGAACCAGAAGAGAGCAGTAGCTCTCATTGTAGATGGTTATGAGCCACCATGTGGTTGCTGGGAATTGAACTCAGGACCTTTGGAAGAACAACACTAGCCATTCTTCCAGAGGTCCTGGGTTCAATTCTAAGCACCCACATGGTGGCTCACGGCCATTTGTAATGGAACCTGATTTCCTTTTCTGTTGTGTGTGAAAACAGAGCATTCATATATATAAAATAAATACATCTTTAAAAAAAGTTTATTTTAAAAAAAATTACAGCTTATGCGTTCTTTAATATAGAAATGACATTTTAAAAGAAATTAATTTATCCATACAGAAAGCCTTCTATTTTTATAGTTATTTTTGAATGTAATATATATTATAGCGATAATAAAGAAATGGCTGGAGATGAAATAAAATAAATATCATGTCTTTAGGAGCTACTAATTTTCTTGTCTTAAAGTGAAAGAACAAATATTTAAATTAGAACCATCTGTATTCATTTGAGTAGGCAGTAAGCCAAATATTTTGAGATAAGTAGAAAATTATCTACTTTTATGAATTATGGAACTAAATTATTCCATTTTCAGAATATTTCTAAAAGAACAAGAACTTCACTAAAAATTCAATTGTTGGCCCAAATGATGTCTGGAAAGTGGTCCTATATTAAAGGTTGAATTACAATGTTAACAAATACTAGAAGGAAAATAATTTAAAGCAGGTGTGCTTGGCAAGTAAATGTATTTATTGCTCTATGTTTTTTGCTTGGCCAATCAAGAAGAAATCTAAGAAGTTAAATCACAGGAATATGAGAATATTAAATATAGGGCACAGCTACAGTTACACCAACTGTACAAATTAAAACAGAAAGAAAAATCTGACACCTCGATTTACTTAAAAATATGAATAATTGATTTATTGGGCTTTAAAAAAGTGTTCCACTTATTGACTTCATAAAATGATAGAGCTTGATGAGTATTGGATTAGAAAGTTTTATATTTTCTCAAATGTTTCTAGACTCTTCAAGTATCATAAAATAAGACTTATGAGACCAAGGTGGTATAAAACAGTGAACATACAATTTCTAGAAGTTGTCCGATAATCAATTTCCAATGAATATTATCATTTTATTTTAAAGGAGCTTCAGTAAGAATATACACATCAATAAAAGATAAATAAATGTTTATATCTAAGTAGGTTAAACTTGTTTAAATTTAAATCAATCAAAGAAAATAGAAAATGTAAATTTTCAATCATGGCATGTGCAAATATATTTAAGCAAATGGTAGATATATTATGCTAGACTTTCAGAATGGAATGTCCATGGGTAGAAAACATAATATGACACAAAAAAAACATAAATCTTAAAAAAAAGTTCATTTTAATTCTATACCGCTTATTCTGTCCATGAAAATGAAATGATTTATATTTACCTGTATATGAGAGGTACATTTATCAATACAAAAATGATATGTAACCAGACATGTTACTCAACAATCAAATTATAGTATTAACTAGATGAATGATAAATATGTAAACTGAAAATTGCTCCTCTTTTCTGAATCTGGGTACTCTCCTCTATAAGGGAAATACTGTATTTCACATGGCTAATATGAACATTAAATTGAATGTGTTACTTGATTTATTCTCTGTTTTTTGAGTTTGTATTAAAAAAATACAAGCTTTTCATGCCTTTGTGGTATATTCTTATTCATAAACAAAAGGCTTTTATTTTTACTTTGTCTACAGATGAGCAGAGAATGTTTATGGTTTTTACAATTATAGTCTCATGGTATTTCTTTAGTAGCATAAATTATTATATTGAAAAAGGGGAAATAAATGAGAAAATTTACATCAGATATTTTATGTTCTTTTATGAACTTTGATTGGTAACAGAAATTACTAAGACTGGATTAACTGCAATTAGTTCTCCACTTGTGTGGTTTACTAAAAATATCCTGTGATTATTTAGACCTCTGAGGAGTGACTAAGTTTCATGAGTACATTATAACAATAACAAATGTAACATGAAGACACTGTGTATCATGAACAAAGTTGGGTACTGTTTTTAAATTATTTTATAAAGTTACCTTTTTAATGGTATTATAGTAGTTATTTCAGTATTGAAACCACTCACTGAAAAAAGTTTGTCACTAGCTCTTGACTACTATCAAAATTGTGCAGAGTTTGATTTTGACCAAGTTAACAATGAAAACACACAAAAGGACAGGAAGTCTGTAACAGTAATAAAGAAAACACATATAACAAGATTTTCCTCAGTTTTCTTTATTACAACAATGGAGGAGACAGAGATACATAAAATAAAATGACATTTAATCCACCATGGAACACATGCACAGGATTACACATTGCGCTGGATAATATATGGGAGGTGTTAAATAAGAGATGATACCAAAGACAATACATTTACAACACGTACATATTTTCAATAAAATAATCTGCGATGAAAAGAAATGCAATTAAGATGATCAAAATAGTCAGTTTTAAGTATAAAAATTATACATAAGGGCAATGAAAAATTTGATAGAAGTTATAAATAAGTGAATTGTGGATGTTATTTAAAGCAGTAAATTTTAGTTTATTTCTCTTGAAAGAACCAGGAGTTCACATTGCCCTTTTCGTACACACATAAAATTAAATGGAATCAAGTATAATTTTTAAATGATGCTGTATTTTAAAATTACACAACTTTCATAACTTCTAACTTTTTATTGTTCTCCTTAAAGCAAAGTGATAAATAATACATATTAAATATACATAAATTGAGAAACTGACCAATAGATATAAAACAACCAATTTTATTTAATATTAGAGTGAAATGTAGGTGTATGTGGATGAATTCATGACTGTATTTTACAATAGATAAGATGAATATTAACCTACAGAAGATGTCATCAAAGATCTGAGTGCCTCCAAAACACGTACAACACACTTTAATTAAACGTGCACTTTTACACCTCTTCAAAGTTGTTTTTCTTCCATTTCAAGAAATTCTGATAGAATGATTTTATAAAATAATCACTTTACATATGAAGCATTTCATAACAAATATTTTAGGGTTAAAAGTTAGTAACTGTGAGTTGGAGGAGATTCAATATATGCATGTTAATTTTACTCAGTATGTCATCGTAGATGTAACAAAATTAAATTCTGTAAACTAAAGCTTTATATGGAAGCCATAATTGTCTTACTATGGTACATATAAATTAGTTTTAAACTAAATGTGCCTATTGTCATCTGTGAAAACGTAAAATGTAATTTTAAAATAATAATCTGATTTATTCGTTATTGGGAAAAGCATTCAATGAAAAAAATAGAAATACTATTTTTTACTTTAGGTAAGTAGTAAACTTCGTATTAGAAAATCTTCTGTAGTGAAATTAACTTTCTATTTTATTCATGACATAATTTATATAGGCATTGGATTGCAATTTAAATTGATTTCATAATCAAATCTGGAACTGTTATATATTCCCTCACGTGAAAGGCAAATGTGAGCAATCTGTTAAATGCATTGACTTAATATTTTATGTTATATTTTTCTGTAACTACAGGGGCAAGAAATTGATTCTATGTATGTTTAACAGAAAACAATGTACAGGAAATATACTTATTCCTTCACATAAAAAAAGAATAAATGGCAGGAGTGGTAAAGAGTTTCTAAAGATGGTGGCATGATTATAAAGAAGAGGTTTTTGAGGAGAGAAAGGTTACTTAACCAGACTCATTGAAACTGTTAAAAGCCAGAGCATCATGCACCACTGAAATCAACCATCACAAAATACCTAAAAAACGGCAAGTTATTTAGCCATTTACTTCTATGTATGCTTATTTATTTATTCAGGTGTCATTATGTCGGATAATTATGCTTGATGGTAGTTATTACTATCACTGTCATTCTAGAACTCTTGATATTTCTAACATTACAACAAAATGAAAAATTTAATGACTTGCACTTTTAAAACAACTTTGGAATTTTTAACAAGTATTGTGTCACCAGGAATATTTCTCCTGTTTTCACTGAAAAGAGATGTCCCCAAATATAATGCTGAACATTATTCTTGAAAATAAGATTAAGACATTGTTTTCTATTGATCTATTGTTAGTCATCTTAAACTGTCAAATTATTGGTTCTTGGTGATTATATCATGCTTAAATGTTCGTATATAAAAAAATGTCCATCCTGATTCAATTGTATATGACAAAACTTTGATGCACAATATGCCTTGATAAATTCAAAGAATAGTTAGATTAAAATACAGAAGATTCACTGAAAGGTTTCACACATTTATTTAAATATAAATTAATCCTAATATATGGGCAGTGTTACACAGTATTTGAATTAATGAATGGCAGTTATCAAGCTAATTTCATTTATACAACTTGTATAGTCATATACATCCTTTTAAATAATTAACTTAAAGCATAAAGGTGAATGTTTTAAGACTTATAAAATAAAATTTGTGAATGCATTTATTACATATAAGTAGAACTAAAACTAATTATACTTACATAAAGAACACATTAGAAATAAGAATTTAAAGCTCAAAGTTTACTGAAATATAACTAATTAAACTCTTAAATGTTTAAATTATGAAAAGAAAAATAAAAAAGGATAAAGCCATTAAAATATCAAAATTGTTATTGTTGGTTAATAATATACTTATATTTACCCTCACAGGTCTTGAAAGAGCCTAAACATGGATTTCATAAAATTATGTTTAGTTATATAAAATCCATAGATTATAAAGTGGAGAATTTGGAATGACATTTTTTCTGAGAAGTCATTTTGTAGGGAAGAACCTATTGCTACAGCCTAGCCATCTATTTCAGGCCATACAGTGACCTAATAAATAATTGTTACATTTTTATTAGGAAAGAGTCTACTGAGAGTAGATGCCAGAGTTACTATGCTAGAATTGAGAAGAGAAAATGGAGACATTCTCAAATGAATGAAAAGACATCACACATACACAGATAACATGGCATGCATAAGCAGATCCACTTAGCTCCCTCACTGTGATACTTACTACTGAAACAGGGGAGTCATGACAGACATATTGTTAGATCAAAAATCTCTAAATACCTATAATAACTAATAGTACATTCGCCTCAATGCACACATTCCTAATCCTTCAATAACTGAAGTTTAAAAACAAACAGGAGAAAAGTAGGTGTTAGAAACTAAGAAGTACAAGATTTTTTTTTTAACCAAGAATCACATTGCAGATATTCATTGAGTAATGCTAAGTAGAAAAATGGATGTAGTGGTAAGGTTGATGTTTTCACACATTAATGAAGCTTGACAATAAAAGCCATAACTTAGCAACAAGAACCTTGCCAATTCCTTTCTGCATCAATCAGCGTGTAATTTCTGGGGTCCCTTGGTGCAATGGAATAACTTCATTGTTAGGTATTTGGTGCCTTCCAGTTATGTAGAAAAACAGCAAAGCACACAAGAATTATTTTTAATTTCTGTAAAATTCTCATGGAATCATTTCTATCTGTGAGGCTGAGTGGCTCATCGTATCACTTTTAGAATGCTGTTATGGGATATAAACTTAAAAATCAAACACATATGATTGACTAATCATGTATTTCGTGTTTTGTGATGTCAAGTTAGGTTAAATAACACGTGACTTTTTTTTTTTTCATGGTAATCTTTCACTTACTAGGATTGAGTCATGGACTAAAGAATGGGGAAAATGCTTAGAAGCGTTTTACCTGAATTTCCTTCACTGTCAAGATTTTTTCCTCATCAATAATGACCATATCATCTCCTAAGTGAAGTATCAAGAACTCTAATGCAAATCCACTAATAGGTATCTAATTAGAAAAACATGGTTTCTGTTATATTACAAAAAAAAATTAAAGATATTTCCCCAGATATTCAGTTTCTGGATGAATTAGAATTTTTGGTTATGTTTCAGAAAAGAGGAAAAATATTTTTCAATGAGTCATTTCGCAGATTATTTTGCAAACTACAAGACAAAAGCAATAGTTGAAAGCAAGGATGTTCTAAATTATAAATAAAAATACAACTGATTATTAATGCATATGTAATCACTTTGGACCTCACATAATAAATGATATGTTTGGGTATCAACAAAGTAAGTACAGTCAGTCTTTCAGAGAAGCTGAAGGCTTGATTTTGGTTGTTGAATCTTGAAAGTTGAAATTTAGTTTTTTGATTTATCAAGTAAGGACTGAAAGTTTGTCTTTATAAACTGTGGTGTGTGTGTGTGTGTGTGTGTGTGTGTGTGTGTGTGTGTGTGTGTGTATGTGTATGTGTATGTGTTCCAAATTGGCGTAAGTAGTGAGCATTACTTTTTAGGATGTGGTTGATAGCTAACATCACCTTCTTTTCATTTTCAAATAACTGAAACTGGAGAAAATGACACCATTCTTTGTGCATTTCTTCCAATTGAACTTTTTTTTTTTTAAATCTGAATTCAACAGCCTCTTTTTCTTATTTTATTTTCAGTAAAGTAATGCCTAAAATAGTCATTTCTCATTCTGATGCTTGCACAGACAGGACTGTCTGGAGTTCAGAAAAATGCAATACATACAAGCATAGGGTGTTAGATTTGCAGCACTTGGATCCTGACCAAAATATCACCGGAACTGAGATTAAATTTACTAGATCTGGACAATGATAGAGAGGACTTTTCACTAAGAAAATTTTAATTGGATTTTCAAATTTAAAAGAAGAAAATTGATTCACTTTTGTTTCATCAGACACTGTTTATCTTAAATTACAGAAGGCAGAGTAAACTATATATGTATCTCAAATATTAAGGTATCAAGTTTGTGTTTCATATAAATGGTAGAAACTATAAAATTTTAGAAATGTTGACAAAACCAAAAACTTTCATTTAACAGCTTTAAAGGATTATGGAATGTTTCACAATTTTATAAACCAACAATTCACGTTTTACATTGATGGATAGATGTTGAATTATATTTGTAAACTAATCAAATGAAAACAGGACTTGCTATAGAAAATGCATAAGTTCAATGTAGAAGGTAACTGTATATAACAAAGTCTACTTCGCAAAATAAAAGTCTCTGGAGTGAAGCATTGTTACTGAAAAAGAAGTTGAAAGAAAAAAGTCCTTCTGGAATTTCCTTCTGCGTTGTTTCTTCCATGTTATCAAGGTAAAATTAGACGAATTGGTGAAAATAGGGGAAAGCTAATTGTGTAAACAGATTAGGCTACAAAAATTTTTTATTATAATTGTTGATTAGCCAGTTGCTATCTTTTGCTTATCTCTGTTCAGGGAGTGCCTTAGAACATATTAACATCAAACAAGCAAGACAAACTCATGGCTATAATGAGAGAAAACCTAGCAGCATTCAGCTGCCATGAATGGCTTCCATTTTCACCTTTATTCGCATCACAGCAATTATCTGTTGATAAAATTGTTTTGGAATATAGAACACAAGAAAATAAATAAAATAATAAAAGTTTAAAAATGAAAATAAAATAAAGGAGAAAAACAATAGTAGGAAAAAAAGAAATAGAAAAAAATTAATGAAATATTTACATAGCCATTAACATTTACCTAGAAGAAAATTTCTCTGACATAAGACACAGATTAAAACATCATATTAAATGCCTTTGAAAATAATTTCTCTAAAGCAAAATTTATGTGAGGACAAATTTCAATAAGGTTTCATTCTAGTGTGCTCAGATATTATTTTTGTTAATAGTAAAGTGAAAAAAATATCACTATATGTTGAACATGAAAACTGATAAGGAAAAAGTTAGTCGTCATCTCAACGTGAATTAGAACATTCATAGAAGCACATTACACATAAGCCTGTAACATTCCACAGTACTCTTACCATAAGTCATTAACATTCATATTTAATACCAATGATTAAAATTTGAAATATGTAAATTACTGTAATATGCAAGTGAATGTTACATAGGCATAGAAGAAGAAATCTGTCAATTGTCTACTGCCACTTCTACGTATTGATGAATATCTTCACAAATTATTTTAAAATTAATGGCCATAACCATAATTTATAATTTTTTATGTGTTAAAAATTAATATTGTGGGATTGTAGCATAAGCATTTTGACTATACTGAAAAATTCTGAAAGCTAAAATCAAGTTCCACCTCGTCAATTTGATCTTGATGTCTCAAAATGTATTTATTTGAGAAAAAGGATCAGAAAAAGGGCATTTTTATTTGCTATTCAAATGAATTTTCTCTTTTCTGATCTTTTTTATTTATCTATGATTGTGTTTCTTTGAGTTAGAGTGAAACCACACAAATAATATTACTTGATAATTCATAGAAATATCACTTTTATGGTCCATGATCATAGAAATTTACTAAAAATATTAGTTATACTTTCTTAGCAGTGATTCAATTTTCTTCAGACTATACAAACTGAAGAATATGTCTGCATTGTATGTCTTCCCATGGGAGAATTCCTCTAGTATTAATTTTTAATATATCTTAACTTAATTTTGCTCCAATAATAATGAGACAAAAATCATATAGGACTTCACTTCAAAGGCAAATAAAAAACAACAACAAAAACAATTGATGAAAATTCTCTGTTCAAATGGAAGTACCAATAAACGTGTTAGAAGATAAAACTATTTGTGCAATATTTCACAACCTCTATTGATGTCTGATAATTCTCTGTATTATATTTATTCAATTCAGAAAAATTGTATTATAATTATTTATTAAAATTATAACACTAATAAGTCAAACTCATTTTAATAACCCCTATGTCTGCATATAGCATTTGAATCATTTTGTAACATTAAATTTAAAAGGAATATCCAATAGTTTGTTCATTTATATATTATGGTACAATGAAATTGGCTCCCTGAAATCTCAAGATACATAGTTCATTTTGAATGTTTTATAGTTCTGTAAACAAAATGAAGTAACTTTCAAAATAAGCTTAACCTTAATCAAAATCAAGCATAATTTCAAAACAAAATTTTAAATCAGTATCATAGAGTAGAATATGATGTCCACCAAGATATATAAACAGAAAAAACTTCAAAAGACTATATAATATAAGCACATTATTACAGAGTAACAATTTAATCAAAACAATGACATCTGCACTATGGATGTAGCACATGTTGGAAGTACGATTAATGCATATGAGTAATGAGATTTATGACCAAAATATCAGTATATTTACTTAGACATATTATAATATATAATATACAAAAATTAATCAATATAAACTTTAAAATTTATATATTTTCTGTCTTAAACACATTTACCTTTCTCTTATAAATAACATTTCAGATATAATCATAAATTTATCTTTTATTTAAAACTGGGGAAAGAATCATATGAGTTGTGATTTTTAAATACTCATGTATTTTATACATGAAGTTCATTTTTAAATTCTATGGAAAATATAATTTAACTCTGCTGAATATTATGTATTTAAATGCTTCCAGATTCTTTATCATCACAACCTTGACAATTACCTCAGGATACTAAGTGACCAATACGTAGCCTACAAAAGCATGCCGTTCCTTTGGCTCAGTAGGCCATGTCAAGCACTGGATTCAATTACTAAATTAAAAAAATACTTTATTCGACTTTTGTACTATAATTTCCTTTTCATTTTTTTTCTACTTGGATACATTGACTTTCTTCCCATTTCACAGTGGAGAATGAAGTCATCTACCTTTTTTTTTTAAATTTTATTTTTCTTTTTAGTTACATTTTGTTAACTGTGTCCCAGCTGTATCCCGCTCCCTCATTCCCTCCCCAACCCCACATTCCCACCCTGGTCTCTTCCCTGCTTCTTTCCATGTCCATTGATAGGGGAGGACCTCCTCCCCTTTCATTTGACCCTGTTTTATCAGGTATCTTCAGGGCTGGCTGCAAAGTCCTCCTCTGTGGCCTAACAGGACTGCTCCTCTTCTAAGACAGCTTGGCAGGTATGTTTGTTTGTTTCTACCCTATGATTAGGAACTTATTACTTCAGATATGAAACAGTCCAACTTTTTCCACATTGAATGTCTTTCTTGTGATTTCCATTTTTTCTACCCACGTGAACAGGCAAGCTTCTTATAAGTATTATCAAAGAGGGGAAATAAGCCTTGTAGTTGTGTCTGACACTTGTAAACCATTTCTGATTAGTCTCTCTCGGAATCATATTGGCAAAGCGGCATGCAATGACATGTGTTTTTTGGTTCAGTTTCCCCAAAGCATTTCACGCATTGTAAGTGTACTTTAGCACATAATGCCATATTCTAACTCTCAAGACATTTATGTTTCTCCAATAATTCTGGGGGACCTTAATTTGGATTGGGGTAGGTGAATGGTGAAAATACATGTTTCTTTCTTCCTTTATTACAGTTCTTGGATTCTTCAGCAACCAAGACAAACCCCTTAAGCACCCTTCTATAGCTGAGAAAATCTCAAGGAATATTACAAACAGAAGCTCTTTAGGGAATTTAGATACTGTTTTTGAGTGGGTTTATCACTACTAAGCCACAAAATCTACTCACCTGTTAATTCTCACAGCCTTATAATATAAATTTCCAAGTCAATGTTTACCTCATTTGTAACATGCATAACTAATTAATAATTTGACATTACATGCTTCATAAATATCAAACTTTATAGCCATCATTCTCTAAACAAAATTGGACAACAAAATTATTCACTTAAAGAAAAGGTGCTTTCAAAGAAACGAATAGCCGTCTGATCTATCTACTTTAGTCTAATAGAAAGGTCTTGTGAGTTTCCCCTCAGAGCATGGCTGAAGGTGAGGCTTTCCCTTTCCTTCCTTCTATGATCTTTACTCAAGAATATATGTTGTCTCATCACTCGTACTTAATTATGTAAATGCAAGATATATAATGACTACACTATATACATATAATGGTATATGCTAACTTTTTTCTAACAGTTCTTTAAGATCTGCAATAGTTAATTACGTGTTTTTTTTTCTTTTTTTTTCAATTTTTTTTATTAATTACACTTTATTCATTTTGTATCCCCCCCATAAGCCCCTCCCTCCTCCCCTGCCGATCCCACCCTCCCTCGCCTTTCTGCATGCATGCCACTCCCCAAGTCCACTGATAGGGGAGGTCCTCCTCTCCTTCTTTCTGATCTTAGTCTATCAGTTCTCATCAAAAGTGGCTGCATTGTCCTCTACTGTGGCCTGGTAAGGCTGCTCCCCCCTCAGGGGGAAGTGATCAACGAGCAGGCCAATCAGATTATGTCAGAGGCAGTCCCTCTTCCCGTGGTTTTTATTACCTACTGAGATACAGTTCCCTCCATTTGATTCTCCTGAGAACATGTCCCAATTCTCTTTCAGATGCTCTTTTTTTTTCTGTTTGTTTTTCTATTTTCTAAGGAAACAAGCACTTGTATCACTGACTTCTCCCACATTATATACATATTTAGAAGTTAACCACTTCGGGTAAATTTGGAAAGATTCTCCTGTGGGAAACATTTCATTATCATATTTCAGTGACATAACTAGTGATTCTTTCCTAAATATCTTGATGTCAGCATGTTCTCTGCAAACTTCATCCTGTGTTCACTCACTGCTGGGCTAGCCAGAGTCTGAGTCCTGTACTACTCTGTGATCATTATTGTTTGTTCCATTATTTGCACAGGTGAATCTTTGGTCCTCATCTAAGTACTTGTCAAAATTAGAACTTTAATACAAATGTTATTATAGAAAAATGAATGTATTCTAATACTCCACAAAGACTTGAAATAAAACTACACTTTTCTCCATTTTCCATCTCTCTTTTGTATATTAGATGGCAAGTTTCCAAAATAAAATTAAAAATACTTTTAGAATGAGTGTTCAATTTTATTTCTTGATCAGTGTCTTGAATATACACTCATATAATTAAGATGCTAATAGTTTATATTTATAGGCTATTTACTCACATTTTATGTCTGGAATTCTGTGAGCACAACAATAGTCACATGGCTAAATTTTATTTTGGATATAATAATGCATCATCATTATTACTTCTCTACCTTATGCTTCATAGGGTATTATTTTTGATAGGCCACATAAGTAGATTTGAGGTACAATATGATAATATGGTGCGTTTACCACATAGTGTGATAAAATTTCCATTTTCCTCTTAAATATTTATCATTACTATTTTGAGAAAAGTAAGGCTCCTTTCACTTAGTTTTTATAAAAAATTATATTACCATCTCTTTATGGTGATGTAACTGTGTGTTTACACCTACTAAAACTCTTACTTATTACTTTCCATAAATCTTCCTTTTTGTTTATAAAGCACTTAGATTTTGTTTGAAATTATGGAGAATGGCTGACTAAAGCCAATCGTAATTTCATTTTCCTATTTTAACAAATATGAGAATTCAGGAGGTTGAACAAGCTTGGGAGTCCTTTGTCAGCTACATTGATTCAGTTTGAGATTCTACATAATTCACGTTTAGGAGACATGCAAAGAATGTGATTACCACAAACATAATGTCATTGTAGAAGAGGTTATTGGTATTTCAAATTTGCAAGGACAAATTAATTGATACATGATACTATATCCAACCACGTTTATGTAGAAAAATCAATCATATCCCTTGGGAAAAATTTATGCATATACATATGCATATATATATATATATATATATATATATATATATATATATATATATATATCAAGTGCAATTGAGGTGAATAAATTTTAACTTCTTTTTTTAATTTTATTTTTCTTATTAGTTACAGCTGGGACACAGAGTTAACAAAATTTTAACTTCTTAAAGTCACATCTGTAAAATGAGTAGCTCTTCCCTGCCAAAATTCCAAGAATATAATGTGATATTACAGGGGTACTTTTCAAATTTATAAAAGAATAACAACAGAAGATATCCATAATATTTCAGGAGGACCCTAACTTCCAAATTTCAAAACTAAAAAAAATATACAGTTTGAAGTATTTGTGAATAAATATTAGCAATGCTCAGTTACAAGTTCAATTTCTTTTAAATATTATAATCACTATAATGTAATTCAAAGAAAGATTAATTATATCAGACTTCATTCAACTTTACAAGACTAGCATATTAAAAAATATATTGTTGTCACCTTAAAATTATAAGGTAAATAATACAACCAGTGTGACTTTTTTTCTCAGTTGAAAAATATTATGTTCTAATAATGATACTATGTTACAAGTGAAATAGGCCATATTTTTATGAATGAATATTTTTGTTCTCATCACATAAATCATAAAATATATTAATATATGATACATATATATAACTTGTATCCATAAAACAAAAAATACTAAAACTTGAGAAATATGGTAATCTCCAACTAACAAAACTGAATATTATTTTGAAATGGTATATGTCCTAGCTTTATTGTCTTCATAGACTATATCTGAAAAGAACTTTAATAACATGGTAATTTCATTAGTATATTAATGTGCAATGAAAAAAAATATACCTGCCATAGAGATCACAGATTTGTTTGTAATAAAAACATTAAAACTTCTCTGATATATTTGACCCTCTTTGGAACTCCAGCTCTAGCTCTTTACAAAACTGAATTTTAAGCTCTTCTGCCTCTTCCAAAGTCAACTTCCTTGGTCAAGCATGGGTAAGCCTATCTTCTGCTGTGGACAAACCAGCCAGAACTGGAAAACATGTTCCAGGTCATTGGCAAAGAAGTCTATGAAAAATGTTTCTTCTAATCTTCCCCAATTTTTTTACAGGTGCATTTTCATCTGTCTTTCTTACCTTTAGTTCTCTTCCTCTGTTTATCACCCCCAACTCAATGCTACTGCTCTAGATAGCAAAACATTTTCTTTAAAAAAAAAAATCCCATGTTAAGAAGAACTATGAAACTTCATTAGGACATGCAACAATAATCAGGACTAGAGCATAAAAATGACATTTCTGCTCATCTAGTTTAATTTTTATTGTCAGTAAGATATAGCACAGGTGCTTACCTTTAATAATGTTGGGCTTTGGGGGCATGCTGAACTCATATACGGTGGGCTCAGAATACCCCAGTCTGTTGGCAGCTGTGATTTGCACTTCATAGCCCATTGTCCACTGCAGATGCTCCAAAATAATGTGGTCTTTGTTTCCCTGGACCTTCTTCTCCAGCCACTGATCTTCCTTGTCTTTCTGTGGAAGTACAGAAAGGAACTTTAGGTAAATATTGCAATATAAAGGTTATATTTTAAATATTTTGGAATGACGTAAATAGTTTTATTACCTCAATTTTCAAGAAATTGATAGATAAGTGAATTTACTAACATAATGAATAAAGTTTCATTTGTGATATTTGTCTACATAAGCATCAATACATTAGCCAATGACTGATGATTTTGCAAATTAATTATGGGGTAGTAAAATTCAACTTATTTAATTTTATTTTTTATTTTCATGCACAAACTTTGTTCACATGTATACCTACCTGTGTTTAGAAGAGGGCATTAGATATTATATAATTGCAGTTACCTGAAAATTGTGAGCCTGAAAATAACTGTGTTGGTCACTAAACCTTGGTCCTCTGCAAAGGTAGTTAGTATCATAACCACTGCGACAATTTTCTAGTCCTTGTTTTAATTTTTAAACTTATTTTTACTTATGTTTCGGTAGTATAAAGACAAGAGACACATAAAGCTGTTGATATTTGAATTATCTTTTGTCTGTGGCATGAACCAAATAATTAAGGATAGTCTATGAAACTCTTATCTGGGGCTACACATGATATTTACTTTATATTTGAGGAAAGTCACATATGAAAACCTTAGATTATGTCAGCTGATATCTAGATTATTCCAGGGCAAATGTTGTTCTTCAAATACCTCCTTATTTTGTGTATGACTCCAAAACTGTCCAAAAATATAAATTATGGCATTTTAACACTTTTATCTAAAGTTTCTAATTTTTTAACATTCTATAATTGAAATTCAAACATAGTTTCTTCTGAATTACTAATCATGTAACTTTTAATTCCTTAAAATCCTTTTTTTATAATTTATTTAATTTTATTTTATGTGCACTAGTATGAAAGTGTCAGATCCCTTGGAACTGGCATTTCAGACAGTTGTGAGCTGCCATGTGGACGCTGGGAATTCAACCTGGATTCTTTGGAAGAACAGACATTGCTCTTAACCGCTGAGCCATCTCTCCAGCCCTTACAGCCTTAATGTAGTATATTAAAACCTTATGTCACTTTACGCTGGTAATATAAACGGCGAGAGGAGTGGCAGTTCTCCCACAGAAATCAACTTCATTTTCCATTCAACGTAAGACAAGGAGGTATTTTAATCCCCTAACTGCTACTCCTAGGGAATAGAAAAAAATTAAAGTGGGTGTTACCAAATACTCCTGGAGGCAGGAGAATCTCAATTATGCACATGTAGACTGCCTAATTTATAGAACAAGAGTGCCCAGGGAATGATTTAAGATAACTGGTGGCAAAGTGTCCCTCTAGGTAGCTTAATGAGATGATTTGCTGAGTAGGACTATTACTAATATGCCAATTAAACAGTGAAGAGTAGGTTCTTTTAAAAATAGTTATGGTGGCTGAGTAAAACTTGTATCAACCTATCAACCTTTTTTTTTTTTTTTTTTTAAAGAAATAAGAAGACCATGTGACAGTTAAGGCAGAACTTCAGTAACATTGCCCATAGTAATGTAAATACTTAGGGGATTACTGCCTCTGTTCTACATAAAGGACTATGTTTTGTGAGTGTAAAGGATATTCTTGATGCCCTCATTCTGAACAACAAGTAACTCTTTACCTTTCTTAAGACTTTGTAGTAACAATAGCCAACACAATATTATATAAAATGAGAGTCAAAACACTCAAGATCATAATACAAATATGCATTTGGGTTTGTCTAACTTCTGGAATCTATGACTTACGATTCATATGATTAGAAAGCAATTGTCGATATCTAGGATTTCTTGCTCACATGATCTGTTTACTCACTGTACGTATGTCCTTACAGAAGTAATCAGAATTCCTGAAAATTAAGTTTTCTATTTGCTACTTTGAATGTATAAATACTTGCCACCAGTTCTGATACCTCCCAATTACAGGATTATTTGTAAATAAATAACTTGAGTAAACAGGTTGGTTCATAGTTATATTAGTTTATTTAGGCAAAGTGCCTATTTTATAATATCAATACTAAGATAAATAAAACTTATCTTCTTCTTTGATAGCATAAAGAATAAGAAAAATAAATTGTTCCATTTCTTTGCCTGCAAATTTCGTGATTTCCTTTTTTTAATAATTAAGTATGACATATACTCACTTATAAGTGGATATTAGCCATATAACATAGGATAAAGTTACTGAAACCTACAGACCCAAAGAAGCTAAACAACAAGGATCCTAGAGAAGATGCTCAGTCTCCATGTATGTTCCCTAATAAAAGGAGAAGAGGCAGTCTCTGACATAAATAGGTTGCCTGCTGCTTGATCGCTTCTCTCTGGTAGGGCCACCTCGCCAGCCCACAGAGGAAGAGGACCAAGGCAGTCCTGATGGGACCTGATAGGCTAGGGTCAGACAGTAGGCGAGGAGGACCACCCTATCAGTGGACTAGAGAAAAGAGATAAGGAAGGAAGAGAGGGAGGAGAAGACAACTAGAGAGGGGACTACTACTGGGATAACAAAGTGAATAAATTGTAAATATAATAACAACAACAACAATAATAATGAAAAAAATGCCCAAATGTTTCTTATTCTTTAATATTCATAACTACCATTTGAAATATTTCAAAATATTTATATATTGATGTATTTAAATACATTTCAATATACATGCTAATATACTTTGGAGGTAATATATTTTAATACACATCCTATTACTAGAAAATATTTTCCTTAATAATCAAAACTCAGTTTCCTTTATTCACTAACTTAAGACTATTTAATAAAGTATGTTTATCTGATCCATTTGGATATTATTATACATATCCAGATTCCAATAGATTAATAAGGTCAATTAAGACTTAATAATGTGTGCCCTAACCAGTGCTGCTGTTCCCAAAGTACCTTCCTAACATCTATTTTAAGCAACCAATTTTATTCAGTTCTTCTTAAGTTAGGAAAGATTTAACATGCCAACACTATGAAATAGTTATGATCTTTTTGCAACTACCAATTTAGAGAGAAATCTGTGAATAACTCACAAATTCATGAAAAAATTCAATTTTATGTAGCCACATTAATACTACAAATACATATAAAAATACATAAAATAGCATCTTGCATTTCCTCATCTACTTTCTTAGAGTAATAGACTTGTATTTATAATCAAATAACTTAACTTGTTTTCATAGTGTTATTGTTATAAATTTTAACTCCCCTAAAGTGTCCATAGAGACTTTGAACCCTGTTTTTAATCCTCTAGGTCTTTTCTAAAACATTCTGTTCTGTGTTCTTAATGGGTGAGTGAACAAACAATGTACTTTACAACAGTGTAACTTAGAATAATGTGTGTTTTCTGGTTCATAAGCTACACATAATTATTCTCTTTAAAAATATCTACAATCTTGTCTTAACTCAGTAAAAGTAAAATTAAAGGCATATATTCGCCTGCCCAGTAGACAGCAGGTGGTACATAAGGAATATGTGGTCTCAGTTATTCTGTTTCCATGTACAGCACAGTTGAAAGTTTAGCTAAACGAAGAAATCTAGTGAACATTTTAGTGGTAAGAGGTACTTAAAACACTTAAAATGCTTAAAAACAGGGCTGCAAAATATTGACTCTTCTCATCGGTTCACAAGACTGAATGCTCAGAGAAAAATCATGCCCTTGTACTCTCAGACAACTTGTGTTGCAGTAAGAGTAAATCTTTGGAGAACAGAATATCCTCCAATGAGTGCAACGTCCCTTAAATGGAGACTGCATCCTGTAGAACAAATGGTCTTATAAGACGTACATGGCCGAATAAGCAAATAGTTTTATCAGCTTTTGCAAATAACCAATAAAGTTGGTTGTAGTGCCTTTGCTTGGATGTGCTGTTCACTTTTTCTAAATTAAAAGACACATGGGCATAATGTAATAAAAATTTACATGGGTCCTCTAAGGCTATGGTAGACATTAACAAATTATTACACCATCTTGCAAGATAGAAATGTTCATATCAGGAATCCTAATATGGAAAAAGATCACTAAATTTATTTGTATGCTATTTAAATGTGGCCACTTTAACTACATTTTCTGATCATGATTTTTAGCATCTCTTGTCATTTGTATATTAAGGTATTTGACTGATTGTTATCTTCTCAGAAATGTTGGAGTCTAAGGTATTTGTTCTGAAACTCTCTTCACTTTTACAAGTTTCTTGATTATCTCAGCTATTTTTTTTCCTACAGCACTGATACAATTAATTCTCAGCAAGACATGACATGACACAAAGAAACTGACACAGGGAAGGAAAAAGAAACACATGGTAATGAAAATGTGAACGATCAAATACCTTGTAGGAATTTCTGAACATGCCCCAAAAGCACTAATTAATTACATGGTTAATATGAGCTAATATAGTGTGAGGCTACATTGAACATAGCTTCACTACGGGGATTCATGAGTCCTGAGAAACAAGCAGATGGGCAGCAGTGTATTTTCAAAAAAGAACAGAGGTTTTAATATCCTCAGAAATCCTTATGTGGATACAAATTCGGAGTACACAAGCTGTTGCTGTTGTAGTAGCCTAACAAATCAGGGTTGGCACAATCTCCATAGGCACATTATGTTTGTTCATTAATGCTTTCATAGTTTTTGTTTTTGTATTTATACAATATTTATTTTTATTTTTTATATATTGAAGATTTTATGATCATGATTCTTATACTATTGGTTCTGTACTCTGTCAGGAAACACAAATTCTCTACTGTCTATTGTTCCTTCAAAGAGATGTTAGAAAATATGCTCTATGTTTGGTTAATTGTAAAATGAATATTAATGAATGGTAAACAATATTCTTCTAAAATAACATAAGGGCAGCAAACAATTGTTTTGCAAAACTTGTAATAAAAGACTGGAATTCTATCATTAAAATAGTGCTCCCTGTACTGGAGACCATGAGATGTAATGTATAAGTAATTAGTAGTCAGGTATAGTTATATTTGAATTAACAGTCACCTCCAGTATGGAGTTAAGAACAAATCCTCTAATAGTTTGGAAATGGTGAGATGGAAATTGGACGTGAATGATGACAACAAAACAATAATGTGATATACTAGACAAATTTAACCAAATTTGTTGTTTTATTTATAGGGAAATATAGATCCCTATCTTGTTCAGGTCATCCTATAATGTGTGAACTTCCCTCTTCATCCTTCAAATTACTGAGATTACTGCTGTATGTTACCATGATCAACACAAAGGGAATCTTTTATTGGGAAGCTTATAATTGTCACTTGGCTAAAAGGCATTGACAAGGAGAAACTATTATATTAGATTGACAGGAAGAAGGTGAATACATAGTAGAGGGAAATAGACAATATTTAAGATAAATATTCATATATTCAGTATCCCATTATAATTTTCCTTTGTTATTGGGAATTTCATAATATCATGATAAATAATTATATCTAACCCCCTTTCTCTCCTTATTTTTTCCACCTCCATGACTTTTTATGTTCATATTTGATGATTGATATGACAAAAGACAGAAATGGATAAATCATGCCTTCATAAATTGATATATATTGATGATTAAGTATTTTCAATTGCAGAATATTGATGACCATTTTCTAAACTAGAATCTCTAGAAAATTATTATTAATTTCATCATTATGGTTGACAATTGTATACTCCAGTACATATTTATGCTAGTTAGAGAAGATCCATTCTAAAAATATGGTTAAAAATATTAAATGAACATAGAGAGATAAATAAGTAATAATCTTAGATAATTTCCCTTTTCATTTTTTATTGAAAATATATTTTCATACACTATATTCTGATCAAGGTTTTTCCTTCACCCAATATCTCCCAGATAATCCTCACCTCACCACCTACCAAATTCCATTCCTTCTCTTTCTTCCTTTTTGGAAAACAGTCAAATAAAAGAGCAAACAAATCAGAATAGAAATGGAATAACAAAGAGAAAGTATAAGAAACACATATACAAACACATAAAATCAAAACATTTAAAACTACAAAGTCAAAACAAAATCATATAAGCAAATACCAGTTCAGATAAAAATCACCAAAGCGATATGAGAGGGAAAAATCTACAAAAATAACATTTTCAAATTTTATTGGCTATCTACTGCTAGGCTTAGGCCTGTAAGTGTGGTGAATGTCTCTAGTGAGGCTCCATTGGAGAGGGCTAACTTTCTCTTTGTAAATGGGTTTCAGTTGGAGATAACTTTGTTTTTTAATAAAAACTGAAATAAGCACATAGATGTATAGGTGAAAATCCAAATTCTTAGTATTCTACTTCTGTGACAATAATTGGCTCTAAATAGATGGAGTGTTAATAAATGAAACAGTTTGTCGTCAGCCATGCCTGGGCCTGATACTAGCAGCACTCCAGCGAGTGGGAACCAATGATGTGAAGTATGCTACATGGGGTAACAGAATTCTTAAACCCCAATGTTCTACAAGACAAAATATTGTTCTGTTTTTCAAATATATATGACAAATACTAGAATAATAAAATGAATGTTGCTAACATTTCAAGCAGTTGCTGGTTTTTGTGAATCAGACTACTGTGTAAGTCATCTTATATGGAGAAATCTATAGAAAAATCTTGTATACCTTTAAAAATATATTTGTCTTGTGTATGTGTATGGTTATTGGTGTATCAAGTTGCTCATAGAGAAATCAGAGGAAAATTTTACAATTGATTACCTTCTTATAGTATACGTGTTATGAAGATTGAACTCTGGTCATCAGGCTTGGAGTCAGTCACCTTTATTCTTTGAAGTCTGATCACCAGTTTAGGCATTAGGCATTTTACACTCCACCTTATATGTCCATAATAGATAAAAGTCTGTTTGTATAAATGAAATTATGTTTGGTAGCGTTTTATTTTAAAATACAATTTGATATAATGAGGGTAGATTCAACTGCACAGTAACTAAACAGCTCTCTTTGATTTCCTGATAAGTGAGGTCTTCTTCCTCTTCTATTTGTCCTTAGCCTACCAGGTCTCATCAGGGTTGGCTGCATCATCTTCTTCCCTGGCCTGGCAAGGCTGCATCCCCTAGGGGGAGGTGATCAAAGAGCATGCCACTGAGTTCATGTCAGAGATAGCCCTGTATTCCTTACTAGAGAACCAGCTTGGAAACTGAGCAGCCAGTGGGCTTCCTTTGATCAGGGGGTCTAGGTTCTCTCCATGCCTTGTTCTTGGTTGTAGTATCAGTAACTGCAGGCCCTCCTGGATCCAGGTATTTTGGTTCCATAAAATACTCACAAACCGAATTCAAGAACACATTAAACATATCATCCCCGACGACTTTCCACATCTTGAATGAGAATTTAAAGCCACCTTCTAAAAAGAACATTGTAAGCTGAATGAGAATAAAGCCTGTGTTCTAAGAACGGACAAATATGAAAGAAAGTAATTTCATTCTTGATAGTACTTCTGAAATGCTGCCCTAATCCTGGATTACCTAACAAATAAACATCTAAGTCCGGGAGAAAAAAAAAATCTTCTTTCCTTAATACCTTTTAATCATATTTCCTTTTGCCTAATTCCAAATGTATATTTTAACAAAGAAGCACTCAACACTGAGTTTAAGAGAGAAATCCCTAGAAAAAAATGAGGCCTGACTTGTTTCCTGCAGGATTATGCAGTGCTGCATCTTTTATGATACTGCTTAGGTGAGGGAGATGAGACAGAGTCCGCTGCGGCTGCACCCTAGGTATGCTCTTGCACGATGTCCTTTACATTTTATCTTAATGATGTTCCTTCTTCTGTTTGCATTTTGATGCTGAAGAATGTCATGTTCAGTAGCATACTTAGTTTCTATCCCTATTCTTAAATAACTAGAAATAATAACACTCCTAGAATTATTAGAAGTAAAACATCATTCCTAAAGTATGCTTGATTTATTAAAACTCAATAACAATGAAGGTTAAAAAGGCATAGCATGAAGTAATCAATGTCAGCTACTGCCCTTTGAAAACAACAACCTGCTTGCACTGAATGTACTATTTCTGTTACTCTGCTGTCAATTTATTATATTATACAACCAAACATACCTTTAACTTCAAATAAAAATATCCACAGAAATATTTAGTAACCACATTATTATTTCATTATAATTTAATGTCGACTGTACTATTTTATTGATGTCCTTTCTCAGAAATCACTAATAATCAGTGTTTTGCAGCAAAAACCCCTCTGGGTACAACTATAGGTAAGTAAATGAAAGTAAATGAGACAAGTAAAACCTATTCTAGTGTAATTAATGAGGCAGCTCTAGTCTATGGTCTTTAGACAGAGAGATGCTCTTGTGTACATAATTTTCAAATGAGAAAATGAGAATTTCCAAGATGTCTGACGCAAATTGCGTTGTACTGTCAGAGTAGATCTACCTGGTGTCCAAGGAGACCTTCAGAGACTCACTCTTGTTTTGAATCCTTAAGAAAAAGCATGAAAAAAAAAAATCACCAAGCTGCTCTTTTTTGGCAGCTTGAAGTCTGGAGCAGAGAGAGTGATGTTTCCTAAAAACAGATATAAGCAAACAACACTAAAGGGCCTTAACTCCAGGTTGTATTTACATGTTTGTTTGTGTGTGTGTGGTGGTGGTGAGGGAAGGGCATACAAAACAATAATAGTTTAAAAAAATTCCAAGGATGAGAAATTCTATTATGTCACATAATGTTAGCTTGGTTGTAGAATATAAGAGTATAAACTACTGTGTCTACATATAAGGGCAATATATTATCTTTTCAAGGTGTTCATGTTGTTATTTTGATTTTTTTTTTTTTTTGGAGCTTAGATTATTTTACTTACGCTAGCTCTAAGAGTGTAAGCTAGCTATATTTTTGATACAAAATAAATAAATATGAAAAAATATATATATAAAAATAAGAGCCCATAAATTTGAATGGGAATGTGGAAGAATATGGAAGTTGTGGGAAGGAGGAAGGCACAGGAAACTATTAATTTAAAAAGAGAACTGACTTGTAAAGGGAACATTGGAATTAAATGAGAAAACCAAAATGGTATATAAAATTGTTTACTGACATATTCCATTCAAAATCAATTTACTTACCTTAATGTCTTAAAATCTAATATTCAAGTTGACATAGTTAACAAAATATAGAAAAGCTGTTGAAACTGTATTCTAGTACTACAAAAACACAATTTTAAGCATATATATATATATATATATATATATATATATATATATATATATATACACACACACACACACACATTTTTTTATAAAACATTCAAACAAAATTTGGCTTTTGGGAATCTTTTGATAAGTAATCACTTTCAGTGACTATCAGCAACATATATAATAGTGAAACAGAATAAACATACATTGGAAAACTTTGTCCACGATCTCATAACAAGCAGAATCCCTCTTCACAGAAACCTTTAAAAACTCCCTCACACCTCTTAATGTCAGAAGTCCTTTGCTCACCAATTCAAATTTAATCCAAATGATCCCTTTTACAAAAGGTCACTGCCCATTCTCTTTTTAAATGCTGATAGATCTATTTCATTATAATAACTGTTCTTAGGTGCAGTGTGCTAATATTCCTATCTTGGGAAGTTGACCTTCATTGTCAACTTGAAAGTATCCATAATCATTTACAAGGGCTACAGAATTTAATGGTTAAGGGCACTGGCTTTTGTTCCAGAAGAAAGCAACTCATTCCCCATCTTCGACGTAGTGGCCCACAACTGTCTGTAACTATATGACCGCAGGTCTTACATTCTTTATAGGAACCACACATACATACAGTGCAGAGGCAGGCAAAATACCTGTACACAAAAAACAATGCAAAGTTTTTTCAAAGAATCTTCTAGAAACACAACTGTGGGCACATGTAGGAGGATGCTTCCCAGAGGTTTAAGGGGGAAAAGGAAGTCTTGTTGTGGTTAAAAGTGAGACATACTGCCTCATGAACTAGAGTCCAGTAAGGACTAAAGGCCAAAAGTAGCTGAATGCCAGCATTCCTCTCCCTGCTTCCTCATTCCCAGTACAAGGCCAGCACAGGCCAGGAACTATTGCCACGATGAATCACCACCTCTTAAACTGTGACTCAAATGAAATCATCCCTTACTCAAGTTACTTTTATCAGACATGTTGCAACATGAAAAGTTGGTAATAAAGTTCCAATATTAGTTTCAATGAACCACAAATTTAGAGTAATGTACTAACATTAAATGAAAAAGAGAGAAAACTAGTCACATAAAGAAAAAATGCTATTCATTTTATGTTTTTAAATCACATTTCAGAACTATAATTAAGGTCAAAACCATCAAAATATATTTTGAAAATATCTGCTTAAACTTTAATAAAAAAAGAGAAGGTCACATATAGTGATGATTTTCATGAATAGAAATATTAATGTTACCCTTTACATCATTAATTATGGATTCATTCCTAGTCAACCTTTGAGATCATTGTGACTCCTCATGTAATAGGAAATAAGGTACAATATATGAGTCAGAAGGTACTTACACTTCTGTATTTCACAATGTATTCTAAAATAGGAGCCCCTCCATCATCTTGTTTGGTGATGCTGATTTTAAAACTCTTCCCACTGCTTGGTTGTCCATGTATGGAAGGCGGACTTGGCTCACCTAGGAAGTAACAGGAAACTTCCTCATAAACAGTCGCTTTCCATGCCAAAGAACACTGCTTTTTCATTAAGCCAACACCTTATATCCGATAGCATTTTATTTGATTTACTTCAGATATGTTGCCATTTTGAGCATTACTTGATGCTCACTTGTGAAATAGTTTTTAAGGCTCAGATGGTTTAGTATAATTTCTATGTTTAAAGTGTGAATTTCCATGTCGTATAGAATAGGATCATTTATAATGACACTATAATAATTTTAGTTTAATATAGCATTTTGAGATAGCTAAAAAGAAGAAACTAAATTTCTAGTAGCAACTATATTACATATACATACACTAGAAGTATTTATTCATTGATCACCTCTCTCTGCAGATACAGCCTTGCCAGGCCACAGAGCAAGATAATGCAGCCAGCCCTGATGGGACTGGGATGTGATAGGCTAGGGTCAGAAGAAAGGGGAGGAGGACCTCTCCTATCAGTGGACTAGGGGAGGAACATAGGGGGAGAAGAAACAGGGAGGGAGAGATTGGGAGGAGATCAGGGGGGCTACAGTCTGAATACAAGATGAATAAATTGTAATAAATAAATTAATTTAAAAAATTAACCAGAAAAAAAATTAACTTAAAGAAGTTATGTTTAAAATTTTTTATAGCTTAATAGTTTCATAAGTTTATATAATATTAATTAAATCATTTTCACTTCATTCCCTTCTCTCTTTTATCTAAAACCATCTTCGGCCTTTTATGTCTTTCTCATTGTGTCACCATCGGTGTATAATTACTGTTTACTGGAGCAAGGTCAACTGTTTACTGGAGCAAGTGTCCATAGCACTGAAGAAAAGGACACTCCTCCTAATAGACATTAACAGCCAGTGTTCTCTCAGGATTGGGTAGGGCTTCAGGAACTTTACCCCATTATTAATGATGAAATGTTAGTACCTAATCTCATATAGGTCTAATGCAGATAATCACAGCCTCTGAATGTTACTTTATTATATGGCACAACTTCATTTGAAAAATAAAATGAAAAACAAATATAGATTCTGTTGCAGAAAGTAGATGAAACAGTGTCTTCCGTTTGTATAAAATTCAGTCAACCAATCAATAAAAAAATCGCACCTAATTTCAAAGGATTTGTAGTGTTCGAGAAAGGTTGACAAGTCAGCAACAACATATTATGGGAAGAGAAGTTTTATGATTTAGGAGGAAGGAGAAAATCAGACAATGAGAGTCATGGTGGCTGTGATCTTGGTTGTATTGGTGGTAGTTGCAGAATGTGTGTGTCTATGTGTGTGCAAACGTGTGTGCTGGTGTGCATTGATGTGGATGCCAGAAGGACAAAGTTATCTCTTTTTTAATTTTTATTTTTATTATATGGTAAGGTCTGGGAAGCAACAGAAAAAAAAATCTTTGCCAAAAGATAGAGAGTAGAAATCTACTGTGGTTGTTGGGGTGATATGTGACTTAATGTTAATTACTGGCCCCAAAGGTCCCTGCACAGAGGAGCATATTCTCAACTATACTGTCTTAGTTGTGTAAGCCTAGCTCCACCTAATTTAAAGATGATTGGTTAATAAAAAATGATGAAGTTTGGGGTTTGGCAGAAGAAAGGGAGGTGCAGTTTGGGGTTTGCAGGCAGGAGGGACCAGGTGGGGTCAAATGTCCACCTGGAGAGAAGGAGGAAGAGACAGGGTCAGAGAAGAAGGAAACAGATTGGCTCTGTGGGTTAGAGTGGGAAAGGAGCATATGGCCGGATCAGCGTGGATCGAGGAGGTGGAGAACATTAATAATATTTTTGGACCATGAATGGGTGGTAGCTTGCAATTGGGCTGGGAGGTAAAGTTAGTTTAGAGGGTTAATATCTGCAGTGTCCCAGGTAAAGGCTATTATAGAAAATACAACAGGTGTCTGTGTTTTTATTTGGTTGATAGCAGGTTAGATAGTACTGCCGTGATAATTATAGCCTAATAATAAACATTTGTTAGGCCATACATTTTAACAACAGTTGTCAATTTGGTTGACCAATATTTTCATGCAGGAGGCAGATTCTTCCCCAGATTTTACAATAGCTGTATTCAGTCGTTCTCAATAAACTGTCTCACAATTTTAAAAATGATATAAGGCAATGCCTTTTAAAGCTTAAAATGACTTTACGTAAACTAAATTGGCTACAAATTACTCAAACTAAGACAGATTTGAGATTTGTATTCTTATTTTTTAAGGTTCACATAACCTTCCGGATATTAGCTATATCTCAGTAAAAGAGACATGTCACATAACATTTCTCTGTGAACACAATACAATCTGCAGACATAATCTAATTAATCACACTATAAATATAAAATATTTCCTAAGAGCATATTTACTGTTTATATTCTACTACAATTTTATTTTCTTGGCCAACTTAGAGAAGAGCTATTTTTATAACCCTCAAGATGCCACTTACTCAGTAAAACCTTCAACAGAGAGATAATTCACTTCCCTAAAGTATTGAAATGCTTTTCTGCATTTAAAACTCCCATTAAATTTTCAAGAGAAGGATCTGGAAACAGAGAGTGAGGAAGTTATGGCTACTTACGGACTGGCAGAGTCTGGAATACTTCTATTTTACTGTAGTCACCTTGCCCTTTGCCATTTACCGCTGCTACCCTGATTTCGTAAGTAGTATTTGGTTCCAGGCTGCTCAAAACAACCATTGCTAAGAATAACAAAACAAACCAAAAAAAAAAAAAAAAAAAAAAAAAAGAAAGAAAAGAAAAACATACTTAGGTTTACATCGTTACAATAAGGAAAAGCGTTGGGTTTATCACAAATCTGGGAGAATAACCACAGAAGAATACCTGAAAAAAATAGGTCATATAAGCATAATTACTGAGCAATCCTTTTTGGTGTGATTCTATTGTAGCTCCCACAAAAGCACTAAATAATAAAGGAACAAATAAGTAGCTTCTTTCAGGACACTAACAGAAAGTCCAAACAGTCATTCAATTATTATTTTTATTATTACTAAGAAATAAAAATGATATGAATATACCATGTCCTTTGTATGTAAGTACCTCACTTAACTCAAATCAATTTTTCCTTCATAACTTAATGGAAACGTGGGATTAAATTGAAAATGTCTGGGCCTTCAGCATGAAGTTTTCTACTCATGACAAAGAAGTGTCATGAACTTGAATCTGCAGCAACTGTGGAGACATTCATTTTACAATCTAGAATGAATTAAATTACTTCAAATTCAGCTGGGCATGGTGGTGCATGCCTTTAATCCTAGCACTTGGGGAGGCAGAGGCGAGACAGGAGGGTCTCTGTGAGTTCCAGGCCAGCCTAGTCTGCAAAGGGACTTTAGGAGAGCCAAGATAGAAAAGCCCTGTCTTGAAAAAAATAAAACAAACAAACAAACAAACAAAAAACAGTGTGTTAGTCCTCTTACTTGTACATTCGACTTTAAATTGTTTTCCATTACATGCAAACCTGGGTTTATATAAAGAACCTGAAAGGTCCAGAAGCATATTTCCATTATAAACATTGGATGGCATAGGGAAGCCTCCATTGTTTCACAGATAATTTGACTTTGCTTCAAGTTTTAAAGCACTGATTTTTAAGTTTGGTTTGTTTGTTTTTGTTATTTTATCATTTTTGTTATTTTCCTGTTTTTTTGTTTTATTAATTACAGTTTATTTGCTTTGTATACCAGCTGTAGCCCCCTCCCTCACTTCCTCACAATCCCACCCTCCCTCCCTCATGTCCTCCCTGACCCTCTTTAAGTCCACTGATTGGGGAGGAGGCTCCCCTTTCATCTGACCCCAGTTTATCAGATTTCATCAGGACAGGCTGCAATGTCCTCCTCTGTGGCCTGGCAAGGCTGTTCCCTCCTCAGGGGGAGGTGATTAAAGATCCAGCCACAGAGTTTATCTTGTGCTTATATGGCACTACTTATTCTGACAGAAAACAAAACAAAACAAAACAAAACAAAAAAACTAATTGGAGATACACTCTCACAAAAACTCCTTGGTTTTTTTTTTTTAATTCTGTTTTCTTTTTTATTATCAATTAATTACAATTTATTTCAATTTATATAATCGCTGTGGGCACCCGCCTCATCTCCTCCCAATCCCACCTTCCCTTCTTCTTCTTCCCACTATGTCCCTCCCCTGGTCCTCTGATATAGGAGGTCCTCCTCCTCTTATATTTGACTCTTGCCTATCAGGTCTCATCACGACTGGTTTCATTGTCTCCTCTGTGGCCTGGCAAGGCTGAACCACTCAAGGGGAAGGGATCAGAGAGCCGGCCACTGAGTTCATACTTATATTATAGTATCAAAAACTAAGAGAAATGTTTTTTTTTTTTTTTAATTTAGAAATCTACTGGGATTGGTACCTTTTTGTTACAATCAAGTCATGGATTCTTTATATAATAATCAATTGCACTCCAAGTTAAAAGGATATATCAAAAGAATGTCTGATTAGTCATAAGATATGATTAAATTCTACTCACTGGAGACCAAATTTAGAAAGTTATTAGTTTAACTGTGATTAAAACTTGAATCTCATATCCTTTATTTTATATAATTATTATTACTATTATTATTACTAATACTACTATTAATTTCTCCAAAGATAAACAAGTTTCATGTATACTATAGTTATCTTTTTTATCTAAAATAGAGAATATGTTACACATATCACCTAAGAACAGATAATCATTAATATCAATACATAACACAGGTGTCAACTAGAAATTACTATAAGACTTTTTTATCTGACTGACATGTAACAATTGTGCATTCTAATACTGAATACTAAGTGATATTTTTATTCAAACATTATGTAATGTTAAAAGGAAAGCTCAGTATCCAAGTGGGTTCTCTAGTAAGGGGAATAGGAACTGTCTCTGACATGAACTCAGTGGCTGGCTTTTTGATCACCTCCCCCTGATGGGGCAGCAGCCTTACCAGGCCACAGAGGAAGACAATACAACCAGTCCTAATGAGACCTGATAAACTAGAGTCAGATGGAAGGGGAGGAGGACTCCCCAATCAGTGGACTTGGAAAGGGGCAGGGAGAAGATGAGGGAAGGAGGGTGGAGTTGGGAGGGAATGAAGGAGGGGGCTACAGCTGGGATACAAAGTGAATAAACTGTAATTAATATAAAATATTAAAAAAATTAAAAAATAAAAAGCCAGATAACCTAATTCTGACCTAACTCTTAATTATTTTGTAATAAAAAGTCTTCAAAACCCTTTCTTCTAACTTTAACTAGGCTTTGTTTAACTTTATGCATATGCTCTAATACCAGCAGAAAGGATAAATTTCCCTATGGAAAGGTTTCTACATATTTCTCAATTTTATTATCTGAAAAGGAAATAAAATTTTCTGTGAATAATATATAACCAGCCACATCCTCAGATTTTAATGAATGATATCAGTTTCCATAAAGGCCATTTGGTAAAATGTTGACTGACTTGGAGAAACACTTTGTCCAGATGCTGCGTGGATAGCAAAAAACATCTGAGCGTAAATAAATGATATCAGAACATGCTTTAACTCACAAGGCTTTCAGGAAATAATTCCCCAGTAAAAAACAAAACAAAACAAAAACAGCATGGGAATCAACAAACATAGAACTTAAACTCCAGAATAGTTATTTTATTAGTAGGTTATTGCATAGATGCATGTAGTTATAGAGACTTCCAAATGGGGAGAGAACACATCTAAGAATATTATACATCAAAGCAATGATTTTATTGTTGTCCATGGGGAAGCCTCTTCTTAATGTAATACTGACAGTGTCAAATCATCAGTAACACGACTGCAGAAAAATGAGCTGAATAAAGACAACAATAGATGTGCTAAGGACTCTGCCCTAAGAAAAGAACTACAGGCAGCTACGGAAGGCTGAGAGCAGTAGTGTCTTTCCCATGCAAGAGCACAGCAGTTGGTTTCCTAACACCAATGGTCAATCCTAAAAGCACATGATATTAAACCAAGCAGATTGTCTTTACTTATTAACAAATAGTCATGTAAGTAAGAACAAGTAATAAAGAAAAAGAGACTATAGATGTGAAGGAGGCCAGAGATATGTGGAAGTTTGGAGAAAAACAAAAGGAAAAAGAAAATGATGTATTTATATCATTATCTCAAAAAAATAACTGCAAAATAAAAGAAAATAAAAAGTTATTCATTTCTGTCTTTTTAATAGCTAAATATTATACATTACTGGAATATAGAACTATTTTAATATGTACTTATGAATATTAATGAACATTTATATAGATGATTTACATTAGTGCATGAATGCTTTAGCATATGAGAAATAATAAAATATAGTTTCACCACTGTCAACAACTTTGACTAGCTACTTAAACCTCCTTATTTCTATGATAAAAACCTGAAATCATCATCATTACAGAGCAGAAAATGCTATGTCTACTTTGATCACAGCTAATAGTATAGCTCTTATCCTTTTGTTTTATAAGCCAGCAGATGAAGAGCAGCAGAATTTAAAGCTTATCATTTTAATGGTAAGTAAAATTTACTATGAAACAGAAATTTTTTTGTTGACATTTTCAATTTAAAAGTATATTTCCCAGGAAGACAATGCAGCCTGTCCTCATGAGTCCTGATAGGTTAAGGTCAGATAGAAGGGGAAGAGGACCTCCCTATCAGTGGACTAGGGGAGGGCAAAGGGGGAAAAGAGGGAAGGAGGGTGAGACTGACAGGAGACAATGGAGGAGGCTACAGCCAAGGTACAAAGTAAATAAATTTTAATAAATAAAAAATAAATAAATGAAAAACGTATATTTTTAAATCTTTTGGTTAAAAATTGGTAATAGCTAAGCTATAAAAGTATCAGAGCATACCTAAACTCATGGAAATCTGTAGTTTGATACTTAAACTATAAAAACATATGTTTACAAATTACTTGAAGTATTTATTCATTTCAAGCGAAATGTCTGACTGACTGTGGGACCTTTCTTCTTTATTCATGTGATGCACAAATCAGTAGATTTTTTTTCTTCCTTCATATTAATTTATTCTTCTCTATTTCAAGGTTACTCAGTATACTGAGTTTCACATCAAAACAGATTTTAGGGCAGAGAGGCAAACAGTGTGGGCTCAAATATTGTTACAGTCCTGAGTTGAAAGACTCATGGGTAAGGTGAAGAGCAGTAGGACCTACAGACCTCCTTCAAAATTACAGGAACTAAGTAAGGTTCTAAGTATGGGGGCAAGTTGTCCAAATTTATGTACAAGAAGTCAGTCTGTTTTCAAGTCCTGCTTATGAAAGCTTGCTGAAATAACACTGATTGTGAGGTTTGTCAACTTTTGTGAAACTATGATTATTTTGTCACATAGAAAGGGTTTCAAACATGTTTAAAATGAAAGTTAAAAAAAAAAAAAAAGGAATACATTCCAGGGCAGTAAAACATGGGTCTGTAGGCTGTCGTCCATGAGGTCCCATTTATTGATTATTGCTCTTAGAGCCTGTGCTGTTGTAAGACTCATAACCAAACCTTCAGCAGAGTGCAGGGAATCATATGAAAGAAGGGGAGTTACTATGACTTGGAAAGTATAGGAGCTCCACAAGGACCAAATATATCTGGGCACAGGGGTCTTTTCTGAGATGGATACTCCACCAAGGACCATGTATGGATATAACCTAGAACCTCTGCTCGTATGAAGCCCGTGGTAGCTCAGTAACCAATTTGTTTCCCATAGTAAGGGGAACAGGGACTATTTCTGACATGAACTCAGTGGCAGGCTTTTTGACATCCCCCACCCCCAAGGGAGGAGCAGTCCTGTTAGGCTACAGAGGAGGACTTTGCAGCTAGTCCTGAAGATACCTGATAAACCAGTATCAGATGAAAGGGGAGAAGGTCCTCCCCAATCAGTGGACTTGGAAAGGGGCAGGGAGGCTATGAGGGAGGGAGGGAGGGTATGGGAAGTAATGAGGGAGCAGGTTATAGCTGGGATACAGAGTTAATAAAATGTAACATAATAAAAAAATAATAATAAAAACATGGGTCTGTAATTTGAATTTCCTTACTTAAGAGAGACATACATGCCCTAAATCACCCATAATTTTGTGGCATACTACCAAGCACAGAGTTTCTGAATACCTAAGGTGGAACAACTACTACCTGAAAAATGCAAGCCTGCCCATTCTGTAAAAAAATTGCACCACAAATTGTAAAGTTAGTTAATAGATTTCTTTCCTTCCATTTGCCCATACATTTGGACAATATGTGTGGGATGGCTTCTTTCCCTATAATTTATTAGAAATTCAAAAGCAAAAATTACCTTGTAGTGTAGCCACATTAAAAACTACTACGTGTTCCCTAAAGACAAACGGTATAAATTAGTGCGTATTCCAGCAACATTAAGTCAGCATGACTTGGAAACATCACATCGTCCAGTTATATACAATTTTTCTTTAAAGAAACAGGTTTCCTTCTCTAATTTAATGTTTTAGTTAGAATTGAGATATGATTGAGTTTCTTAAATAAATGTTGGCTATAACTAAAAAATTCTGGCCTAAAAATGCAAAGTGTGCATTAAAATAATAACATTTATTCTGGCACATGAAAGAAAAACACAAGCTTTGCTTATCCTGGTTTTACAACTATGTAAAATACTAGAAAAGGGAAAACAGAAATTACATTCTTCTTTCATAAGGCGTCAAATTTTATCCCTGGGAGTTAAATAAGTTTTTCTTTGTTTATATACCAATAAATCTCATTTCTTTAACTGTCAACAGGCACAAAGACTGTTGAATATTTACAGCCTATGGAGGAAAAAAAATGATTGAGGAAACTAATTAAAATAAGCAAATATCCACACTACGATTCAATTTAGCTGCGTTCTCTCTATTTCTTAAATCCTGGATTACTGCAAGTGTTTGCCCGACATTCACTGTGAGCAGATGAGATGTCCCTCAGGCTAGAATTACAGCATCAACTGGACTTGAATGGGAAAGCTGAGGTTGCCACGAACTATGAAACCACTATGACAACAATGAGAAATCGCAAAACATGGGTGAGGGTAATTGCTCACTGACTATTACACTGGTCATTAGTCTCCGCAAAGAGATCTAAAAACTCACAGGACTGTGAAGTTTTCCAGTTAATATGCAGGTTTTACTGGGTAAACAAAAGAAGTAAAACCAGACATTTCTCATCCATTTTAGTTTGCTTAAAATATAACTCCACTTTCACAAGAATTTGAAACAGACAACTTGTAATGAAAATATACTTCTTTTACTGTTTTTTTTTGTGTTTTTTTTAAGTTTTTTAATCACTTTATTGTAACTGAATGCACAGATTAAAAACATCACATAGCTAGGTAATGCTAGCCAGTCGAACACTTTCCCAGTCCCAAACTGTGTGGTTCTCATAAAACATTTTTACATTAGGTTGGACATTCTAAATCCAGGGAGCTTTGCTTAGGGTCTTACAATTTCACTATCAATAACATTTTTTTTTTATCAATAAAGCTAAATTTACAATATTTTGATTCTGGAATAATCTCAAGGCTAATCCAAAATAAAATTTATATGAGAATCTACATATTTATTTCATGTCAATAATTTTTACTTATTTTGAATTTTAAATTTGAATTTTTGTCTAAATTTTAGTTTTTTTAAGTTTTCAATAGTTTTCTAAAAACTCATTTTTCCTGTCTAGAAAGTATTTTAGGAAGATATTGTTATTATACATAATATAATACATGTGACATTTTCCTTGATCTACGTCACTTTTAATAACATATTTGTAAAAAATAATTCATTAAGTATATATTTTGAAAAACAGCAGAAAAGTACCAGTTACATATAAAATAATTTAATGAATTTTAGTCATGATGCTTTTTACAGGACAGAATAGTGTCTTGAATTCAGATGATGCACATGATATATAAAAAAATGTCACTTTTATGAAAATTTTGATTTAAAAAGTTTCATCAAACTAAACAATTGATAAATAATTCATACTTTAAAATACTTTGCAATTAAAACTTAAACTTAAAACTAATTTAAAATTTTGCCTTAAAGCAATCAGAATAGCTATAATAAATAAAGCAAGACTATTATCCCACAGCATTCCTGAGCCTTCCAGCTATAACACAGTCTTGTCTAGAGTATGCTGTCTTTAGTCAGATAAGAGAAAGTAATTGATTATATGATTATATTAATAGGTCAGCCCTGAAAACATATACATACAAGAACATTATGCTGCATGAGAAAGTTATTTTGATTATTTGTATGTTTTATAAATATGTGTGCGTAAAAATGAATGTATCATACAACTTATTAAAAAATTAGTTCATGAATTTGAAAGACAGCATGAAGAGAGTAGATGAAAAGATGTAAACAAAGGCAAGGGAGATTAAATGCTGAAATCATATTCTAAACTATGAAACAAGATATTTTGGTTCTGTTGCTCTCCTTATGGAGTTCCTGTCTCCTCCAGGTCTTTCTATCTCCCCCTTCTTTCATAAAATTCCCGGCACTCTGCCCAAAGTTTGGCTATGAGTCTCAGCATCTGCTTTAATACCCTGCGGGGTAGAGTCTTTCAGAGCCCCTCTGTGGTAGGTTCCTGTCCTGTTCCCTGTTTTCTCCCTCTTCTGATGTCCATCCCATTTGCCTTTTTGAGTAAGGACTGATCATCTTACCCATGATCCTGCTTCTTGCTTAGCTTCTTTAGGTGTACAGATTTTAGTATCCCAGGATCATGCATGGAGATAACCTAGAGCCCCTTACAGATGTACCCATGGCAGCTCAGTCTCCAAGTGGATATCCTAGTAAGGGAATCAGGGACTGTCTCTGACATGAACTCAGTGGCTGGCTTTTTTTTTTTTCCCCCTTTTTAGTTACAATTTCTTAACTCTGTGTCCCAGCTGTATCCCGCTCCCTCATTCCCTCCCCCTCCCCAACTCCCTCCCTGGTCTCCTCCCTGCCCCTTTCCAAGTCCACTGATAGGGGAGAACCTCCTCCCCTTTCATTTGACCCTGTTTTATCAGGTATCTTCAAGGCTGGCTGCAAAGTCCTCCTCTGTGGCCTAACAGGACTGCTCCTCCTGGCTTTTTGATTGCCTCCCCCTGAGGAGGGAGCAGAGGACACAGTGCAGCCAGTCCTGATGAGACCTGATAGGCTAGGGTCAGAGGGAGGGGGAGAAGGACCTCCCTATCAGTAGATTTTGGGAGGGACATGGGAGAAGATGAGGCAGGATTGGGAGGGGAAAAGGGAGGAGGATACAGCTGGGATACAAAGTGAATAAACTGTAATTAATAAAAAAGTAATAAAAATTTTAAAAATATTTGAAACAAGAGAATATTTAAAGGAGGGAGCAGGCTCTTTCCCATTTTGGGTGCTGAAAGAAGCATTTTCCATACGTTTCTTGCTTTATAGTCATGAAAGATACGGAAGAAAAAGGGTTGTCACATCTTCCTCTGAGCTAAGAAAAAACCTCTGAGGCCAGGCATATGGCAAAGGAGTCTCTGAGTAGGACCCAGAGAGGACATTGTGCAAAACTACAAAACGGGTATCTGTAATGTTCTGGAGACACCAAGATGTAGAACATAAGAGCTGCAGGCAAGTAAAAGAACTAGCCAAGGGGTAGAAGTGTGCAGCAGCCAGCAAAGCTGGAAAGAAAGAGTAGTTTAAGTCCCTTAACATCAAACATAAAGCTAAAGGATTTGTGAGATATCCTGTTGAGTTTGGATCTTGCTTGGGCACAGTATTTGCTTACTGTGTCCTCTTTCTTTCACTTTGGAATGTTAATAATATTCTGTGTGATTGTAAGTTTTAAGTATATAATTTTATTTTTATTTTATTTTATTTTTTTTCATTTTATAGTGGATGGCAGAAATGGATGGAGAAATGTCTTGAGCCTCAAAAGATAACTGAGCTTTGGTCTTCTGTTTTGAGACTAAAACATAATGGAGACTTCAGGATACGGCATGGGGTGTAAACCTATGTCAGCTAGGAAGTCAGGTGTATGGTTTGACTTATATGAACTCATAGTCATATAGATTTTAATACTTGCTCCTCTGCTAGCTGACCTGTTTGAGAACAATTAGGAGGTATGGCATTGTTGGCATCACTGGGGATGGCATTTAGGACTTCAGAAACCAACTGCATTCCCACTGATATCTCTCTCATGCTTGTGAAAAAAGACTTAAATTCTCAGCAACTGCTCCAGCACCTTGCCTGTCTGTCTAGTGCCAGTCTTCCTTCGATGAAAATTATGGGTTCCAACCCTCTATACATGTTAACTCCAAGTTAAACACCTTATTTTATGTTACATTGGTCATATGATCAGTAACCAAAAAATTACTAAGGCATCTGCGTATTCATAATTGAGATCAACTCCTATAATACATGTTAAATACTCAATATTTTCTGTATTTTTTCTTGTATTGAAAACAAATTTCCTGCAATATATTTTTATCTGTTTTTTTTTTTTCTCATGCCCATATGCTCTTCTGGTATCTTGAATATATTTTTCCCTTGGAGTCATCTCTCACCTCTGGCTTTTACAGTCTTTCTGTCCCTTTTTCTGTGTTGATGCTGAAGACTTAAGGTGAAGCGTTTCTTGAAAACACTACTACTATTGACCTGTCCAATATCAATTTCTTGGGCAATTTAAAAGTGACAGCAATAGTTCTATCTTATGCAGTGGGCCTTGTATCCAATCAAAAAAAATGTTTGCTTACTCCTGAAATATTTGTATAAATATTACATAGCATATCTTGTATGAAGATCTCTATTGCAGGTCTCAGAGTTTATGGCTGGATGAAGACAATTTCCTTCCACCTCCAGTAGTATGCAGAGTATCTATCTCGTACCATGAACACTAGCTAATTGAAGTGAATCTTCTAGTTGGTCACAAGATCAACTTCTCCATCTTTAATGATATCAATGTCTTCATCAAGAGGTCCTTACCTCTTTACCCTCACAGTGTGGAGAGTAGCCAATACCTTTGATAACATCATGTGAGGTTTGAGTGTTTCTATAGGCTGGCTTTGGTCAAAAATTGAGTAATATGTAACCCATTTGTGGCACTGGAGGTTTCACTTGATGGTATTAGATGTTGAGTTGAGGGATTATTTCCTCAATAATTCGGTCACTTCACTTAGACTATTTCTATGTGTATGTATGTTAAGAAGCTTATATTATTGTAGGTTTCTGTATAGCTTTCCAAATGGCTTTAAGTGTTGGTCGTCACCGGCCTCATACTCTCCTTTACTTTTCTCTCCCATCTCCCACCCAATTTACTATTCCTACTTTAGTTTGCCTTTTGTCTTTACATAACTATAATATACATATTATATACATAATATACATATAATATACATACATATAATCTATTATCCTTTCCACTGAAGATCATTTACCCCTTAGTCTCTTACTACTTACTCAACCTCTGTGGTTATTAGAATGTATCACAGATTCAGAAGCTTAAGTGTTAGCGTCCACATGTAAGAGAAAACATAACATTTGTCTTTGGATGTCTAGGTTACCTATCTTTGGTTGATAGTGTCTAGCTCCATCCACTTACCTGTAAACTGTGTGCTTCATTCTATTGTGCAAATAAAGCATATTTTCATTATATGATCATCAGCTGGTGGACATCTGGGCTTTAGATGGGCTAGAATGGAAGTTTGCGAAGTGCAGTGGGAAATTGCTACAAGAGTCCTGAATACAAAGGAAACTGAGATACAGTGGAAGAAGGGAATCCCACAGGCAGGCTGCAGCAGGATGAAGAGTAAGACTGAAGGGATATGCTATACTATATACTTAAAATTTTTAGGAACAGTAGTCTGTTCATTTAATAGCATCATGTGATCTCTTTTCCCTTCATTGCAACCTACAACACATGCCCTCATAAAAATAATCACCTTCTATATTTGGTATCTTTTGTGTACTTTTAATTTAAATTTTTGATCATTAGTGAGTTTGAATACCAATTCACATAGACAATGCATTTTTATTAATATTAATTAATTTCCCTTTTGTGTTTTCCATAAATTCTTTATCAATATCATTCATTATCACTGTGTCCTAGCTTGCTTTATGTTGCTGTGATAAAATACTCTGATCAAATGAAACTCAGGGGAGGAAAGATTTTATTTGCCATACAGGACATAATCTATCATGGAGAAAAGCCAAAGCAGAAATTTTTAAAATGAAAGTACGACCATGAAGACCTGATTTTTGACAAAGATGCCAAAACCATACAATGGAAAAAAGATAGCATCTTCAACAAATGGTGCTGGTCCAACTGGATGTCTACATGTAGAAAAATGAAAATAGATCCATACTTATCACCCTGCATAAAACTGAAGTCCAAGTGGATCAAAGACCTCAACATAAAACCAGACACATTAAATCTGCTAGAAAAAAAAAAAGTGGGGAATACCCTAGAACTCATTGGTACAGGAGAAAATTTCCTGAACAGAACACCAACAGAACAGGCTCTAAGAGCAACAATCAATAAATGGGACCTCATGAAACTGAAAAGCTTCTGTAAAGCAAAGGACACCGTCATCAAAACAAAGCGATTGCCTAGAGGTTGGGAAAGAATCATCACCAACCCTTTATCTGACAGAGGACTCATATCCAGTATATATAAAGAACTAAAGAAGCTGAAAAGCAGCAAACCAAGTAATCCACTTAAAAAAATGGGGAACAGAGCGAAATAGATAATTCTCTGTAGAGGAATATCAAATGGCAGAGAAGCACTTAAAGAAATGCTCAACCTCATTAGCCATTAGGGAAATGCAAATCAAAACAACCCTGAGATATCACCTTACACCCATCACAAGATGAAAAACTCAAGGGACAACACATGCTGGAGAGGTTGTGAAGAAAGGGGAACCCTTCACTGCTGCTGGGAATGTAAACTTGTAAAACCAATCTGGAAATCAATCTGGTGCTTTCTCAGACAACTAGAAATAGTGCTTCCTCAAGATCCAGCCATACCACTCCTAGGTATATATCCAAAAGAGTCTCAAGTACACAAAAAGGACATTTGCTCAAACATGTTTGTAGCAGCTTTATTGGTAATAGCCAGAAGCTGGAAACAGCCCAGATGCCCCTCAACTGAAGAATGGATGCAGAAACTGTGGTACATCTATACAATGGAGTATTACTCAGCAATGAAAAATAAGGAAATCATGAAATTTGCAGGTAAATGGTGGGACCTGGAAAGGATCATCCTGAGTGCGTTGTCCCAGAAGCAAAAAGACACACACGGTGTATACTCACTCATATAAATATACAACATAGAATAAACCCAGTAAAATCTGTACATCTAAACATACTAAGCAAGAGACAGGACCCTAACTAAAATGGTCAATCCCCATCCTGAAAGGCAAAGAGGATGGACATCAGAAGAAAAAGAAAACAGGAAACAACCTAGGAACTTTCTACAGAGGGCTTCTGAAAGCCAGAAGAAGAAAACAGGAAACAAACTAGGAACCTACCCCAGAGGGCCTCTGAAAGCCTCCGCCCTGTAGACTATCAAAGCAGATGCTGAGCCTGATGGCCAACTGTCGGGCAGAGTGAATAGAATTTTATGTAAGAAGTGGGAAATAGCAAGAGCTGGAGAGGACAGGGTCTCCACAAGGAGAGCAACAGAACAAGAAAATTTGAACACAGGGAACTTCCCAGAGACTCATACTCCAACCAAGGACTATTCATGGAGATAACCTAGAACCCTGACAATGCAGCCACTTCTGATGAGAACTGATAGACCAAGATCAGAAAGAAGGAGAGGAGGACCTCCCCTATTAGTGGACTTGAGGAGGGGCATGCATGCAGAAACGGGGGGAGGGTGGGACTGGGAGGAGAGGAGGGAGGGTCTTATGGGGAAATACAAAATGAATAAATTGTAATTAATAAAAGTTGAATAAAAAATTTTAAAAAAGAAATTATTTTAACTCTCTTTGTCTCAGAATTACATTCAACTACTTTTCAAATATAGTGCATGCCCACTTTCCTAAGAGTGTTTATACTCAGCAGTGGGCTGTGTGCTACTATATAAATTAGCAATCAAAAACATGTTCCATATATATACCCAAAGTTCAATTTGATGGGAACAATTCCTCAACTAAGGTTTCCTCTTCCCAGGTGCATAATATTGACAACCAAGTGTAGCTATCACAAGTGCAGCCGTTCAAATTGATGAAGCAGACACTTCACTGTTAAATCATTGCTTTTCCTTTCTTATTTGTCCCCACAAGTCACATTGATATCATAGTATGAAATACCACTAAACTTTAAAATTCCAAGTATTTACATTTTTTCAGTATTTTATTATATTAATATCAAAGATTTCACTAAAATCCAGCGTATTTTAATGAGCGCCTATTTAAAAAGTTATATACTTTTTTCTTCCAAGGAGGAAGAATCAAGAGACAATTTTATTCAATTCAAAGCAACCCAAATTCAGTGGTATGAAATGCTAAATATTGATATCCAGAATCCACTCATTATCTTTAAGGCTTCCAATGGCTTGGGCAGTCTCAAGTCTTGGGCTCTGCCATCTGAAACTTACACAAGTTGTTTCACAATCACAGGTCAGCTTAACTCCACACTTAATGCTGTCTTTGATGGTTATACCATGGTCCTAACTTCTTTGATGGTCCTGACTTCACCACAGCAACTGAGGCTACACTTCCATCAGTGGACTTTCTTGACCTCTTTTCAGGGACTTCAATATAGCCCCAAAGTGCAATTTCATCCATTCTCCATCAACACTTCAAGCTTGCATTTTTTATGCCTTCAAAACCTATAACAGGTGCTCAATTTTTACTGAGTTATGTTACCAGTTAAGAGAAGAACTCATGAACTAAACCGTCTGTGTGTGAATCCTGAGGATACATCTCACACAATTTTATCATAAGGGTGATGGGTGACTTATGAATCACAGTTGGTTTGCCTTTTCCCAGGAAATACAGAACATTTCACTTCAGTAATGCTATTATTTTGTTAATCACAGCAGATTTTCCAGGATCACAGATTCTTAACATATACATGGGCTTACTAATCTGTTTGCTTCCTTCTGAAAAGTTACACGCCATATGTCCACTGTCTGCATTGGCTTCAATATTTTCATCTCCAAGCTCCCACTGACCTGACCAATAGACTTTGAGCACTCAATTACTTTTCAGTCCTAAATTCCAAATGTTTCCATAATCCTTACCAAAACAATGTCGTTAATTCCATCACAGCACCCTACATCTTCGGGTACTCTGCCCTAGTTTGCTTCCTGTTTTGATAAACCACTCCTAGCAAATGCTACTTGAAGAAGAGAAGAATTTTTAATGTTTTTGTTTTTGTTTCCAGGATGCAATCCGTCATAGAGAGAAATGAATGCAGGAATTCTATTCTGAAACCTGAAGGTAGTAATTGAAGTAGAGATTTCTCTCAGGCTCACATTTACAGACATTTCTTGTTCATCCTTGGCACCCCTGTCTTAGTACATTCCACAATGGACATGAACTCTATATCAATTAGCATCAAAAAATGTTCCATATACATGCCAAATGGAGGCAGTTCCACAACTGAGGTTCCATTTTCCTGGATGTGTCACACTGACAGCCACTATTAGTCATTAAATCTTTTATTGTGTATATGATATTAGAATATTTTCAACCTTTAGGAAGGTTGCTTTTAACTTTTGAGGCTTCCTTTTCTTAGCAGTATCTTTCTAATATGCTGCAATCTCACTTGTCTATTTTTCTTTTGTACTTACGAGTTTTGTGTGATACCTAAAGGAAAAAAAAGAAAGCACATTTTTTTTCCTAATCTGTCAGAGCATATTAACAAAGTACAACACTGAGTATCAGAAATTTAGACTGCGTAGAATGTCTCAGTCAGTAAAGTGCTTGCTACATAAATATGATGGTCTGAATTCAGATGGCTAATACTCTGGTAAAACAGATGCGTATAGTAACTTATATCTCTGACCTGAGGCCTAGAGAGTCAGAGATAGGATGATCCTTGTAGAGGGATGGCCTATGATATCCCAGTCCAGTGAGAAAATCTGATTCAAAAAATAGTGGTAGAGCCAATTAAGGAATTCTCTTTCTGGTCTCTATATGTATAACACAGAGATAAACATATACACACACATGCAATTTAAATAAAATTGCAGATATTTAAAAGAAAATCCACTTTATGAGGAGGGCCTGCTTTCTGGTTCAGAGCTAACTTCTGACTTTTTAAAAATTAATTTGCTTTACATCTCAGTCATAAGCCCCTCCCTCCTCTTCTCCCACTCTACCATCCCTTCTGCATCCCAGACACCCCAGCTCATCTATTCACTTGAGGACTGAGTTCTTCCTCCCCTGTGGCCTTGAAGGGAAGTCTCGTCAGGCAGAAATAATAAAAAAACAGGCAACATAGCCTGTGTGAGAGATAACCCCCACTCCCATAACTAGTGGGCCGATATAAAGCCTAAGATGTCTGTTCAACCTATCTTCTTGGGGTCTGCACATCGCACTGTACCTATCCTCTACTATATGACTAAAATGTGCGTATACCATATGTTACCTTGCTCAGGATGATCTTTTCTAGTTCCATTCATTTGCCTACAAATTTCATGATTTCCTTGTTTTCAATGGCTGAGTGGTTTTCCATTGTGGAAATGTACCACAATTTCTTTATCCATTCTTTGGTTGAGGGATATCTAGGTTGTTTCCAGTTTCTGGTTATTATGAACATAGTTGAGCAAATCTCCTTGCTGTATGGTGGAGAATCCAAATCTTTCTTTTATCTTTGCATAAAAGTCAACCTTTCTCTATAGGTTGTTGCCAATAAGCTTCCAAGTTACACCAGAAACTCTACATCCATTCTTGCAACCTCATATCTTAAAAAGGTCTCACTGTCAACTATAATCATATTACGGATTGCTTTTTAACATAAGAATTAAGTGAGACCAAAAATATTCATTCAATAACTTTCTACTTCTGGATCTTCAAGTGCATGCTTTTCTTCTTTGCAGATATATTTATTTGTTTTCCAGCCAGAGTTTATAAAATAGTGAGCTTCAAGTTGAGTAAAAAACCGTGTCTCCAAAAATAAGAAAAACATAATATCGATTTATTCTTTGTGTCCTTTTTTTGTCCTCTGCATGCTGGCATAATTGCATATTCATGTATGCATATACCACATGAATATGCACACATATAACAGCAGAATTATATGTGTAAAATCAATAAGATGATGGCTTTTCAAATCCATAAATGGTATTTATCTTTTGACTAATATTTTGCATTTAAAATCTTCTCTTGTACATTTAAGAAAAAAAAAGGCATAAATCAGTCTCCAACTATCTCTTTGAATCTTCAGTGTTAAATACAGTGCCATTCATATCTTTTTAACGTGGCTTTTTTCTATTGTCAACTATGCATCCTTTATTTCTGCCTAAGATGTCACCAGTAAATCTTATAATTTCCACATTTATATCAAATTTATGTTCAGAACTGCTTAGGTACTATTTAAGATTATGGCTTTTTTGATATTTCTCAGTTTTCAGATTTTCAAGACATTTGTGTGAGTTTTTGTGATGGCTATGCCATGCAGATAATAAGGACTTTTCTAGCTTGCACTTCAACACTCTTTCAGATCTCATACTTTTTTCTAATTCAATAGCTTCTTTATATTTCTGGTACTTTTAAGAACTGAACTCATATTTCAGGATTGGTTCTTTTTCGAACACATAGCATTATAAGATAGTAGTACTGTGAATATTCCTGGTTATACATAAAATATATTGCTTCTATCCTGGAGAGTGTAATCTTAAGACACTGAATGTCACTGTGCTGAAGGTAGAGTGGACAGAGCACCACTCCGGTGACCCTTATACTAGGTCTGGTTACTATTCATGAAGACCAAACCCTAAGTGTACAAATGAATCACTTATATATATCATTATCAAAATGCTATAAGCTTCAAGGAGTATTATAAAGACTCAATTTATAGTATTTTTTTCTAATACTTTTTAAGGTTTTAAGACCTACTTTTAAAAGTTTAATTGATTTTGAGAAGTGTTTTGTATAAAATACATATCATTCATGTTATTAGATGAAAATATCTTTTAATATTTAATTGAGTTTCTGAGTTCTCATTAGACTAAACAACATAATTGATGCTGGCAGTTTTCACTAATTCTTACACTTTGTATATGGATTTAAAGAAGTGATTTTCTTTTATGTGTCATCGATTTGCTCTCGACAGTTTCATACATGTATGTAGTGATTTTTTTAATTCCCACTCCCGCGTCTTTTTTCTCACTGTATGCTTCCTATATAGCATTCCTCTCTTGTTCATATCCATGCCTTTTACTGTGTTTAGTGACCTACTAATCTGAACAGTACTGTATGATCCACAACTATCTACTAACCATTTAGTGGGGTTACTATTTGGTGCACAACTTTGCAACAGCACATTAAAATCAAAGGGTGAATATAAAGATGGGAGATTCTGGGCAATGACAGACCAGACAATCTGATTAAAAAGATTTGATTCTTAGAGCTCACAGGGAAAAAAAAAAATATAGTTATCCAGCACTTACGGGTAATTGAAATTCTTAACAATTTTGTCAGTCATTTTTAGCCTTGAATCAATCATCTAATATGTGTCATTCAAAACTTACAATCACATCCCAAAGTAATGAGATAGGAAAAGTTCTTGCTCAAGCATTACATTGTCTACCATTCTATAGTGAACACTAGCAATCAGAGGTTTCTGAGATTTTTTTTAAATTTTATTTTATTCTTATCAGTTACATTTTATTAACTCTGTATCCCAGCCATGTCCCGATCCCTCATTCCCTCCCAGTCCCTCCCTCCCTCCCTCATCTCCACCGTGCCCCTTGCCAAGTCCACTGATAGGGGGGACCTCCTCCGCATTCATCTGATCCTGTTTTATCAGGTATCTTCAGGACTGGCTGCAAAGCTCTCCTCTGTGGCCTAACAGGACTGCTCCTCCCTTGGAAACAACCCAGATGTCCATCAACGGAGGAATGGGTACAGAAATTGTGGTATTTTTACACAATGGAATACTACTCAGCAATCAAAAAGGAGGAAATCATGAAATTTGCAGGCAAATGGTGGGATCTAGAAAAGATCATCCTGAGTGAAATATCCCAGAAGGTTTCTGAGATTTTAAAGGGTTATCATGGCACAGAATCCATGTACAGGTGTAAAACAGCATTTTCCTGTATTAACTATTTCTATTTTAACATTTTAAAACGTACTTTCTCATGTTTACAAATGTTTTAGTAATTTATTTGGAAAGCTCTTAGCAGTAGTTAAAATCCCTATATTATACATTATTATTTCCTCAGGTTAACGATCCATCCCAATTGGTTTTATTTGAATTCATGTTACCTTTCTGTGAAATTTGGGACCAACATAACCAATAACATTTTTACATTTTTGCATATATACAGGGTAGTCATTTATTACCTGTTAGTAATACCAGATTATATTATTTGCCATTTAACTCTTAAATGAATTAATATAGTTGAATTTATTGAGGAGAATTGGAAAAAAATTAACAGATTTTAATGTGGACTTAAGTATGAGTATATATATTAAGAACAGATGAGAAGAAAGTAAGACAGAATAGACCTGGGTTCACACTGGGTTCACAAAGAAGATAAAACTCAGCAGGATCTTAATACTTGCAGATAATTAAAGCATCAAGGAAATATTACATTGTATTTAGATACTAATCTTTGAGGTAATATGAATTATTCTGCACCTGCCACAGCTTGAGAACACAGCAAGAAGACAGGATTTTATTCCCCAGAAACAGTGTCCCCATGTAAGAGAAACTTGCCAATACTTTGATTTAGAGTTTGCCAGATTTTAGAAGGAGAAGAAAACAAAGAAATGGCAGAATACTGATTGTAGAAGCAAGGTGTAGTCACTGAAGCATGGACATCTTAGAACTAAGTCCATAGCATAAATATATATATATATATATATACACATATATATGTAATATATGTGTGTACATATATATGTATATATATGTAATAGATCTGTGTTTGTTTATATATTTTATACGTGCATATATAGACAAAATATATATAATATAAATTATATATAAATATAAATTATAAATATATTATATATTTTATGTATATAGATTATATGTATATATTATATGTATTTTATATACATATATTTGTATACATATATTTAGTTTATATATATAAACGTAATATATATAATATGTTGTTTATAATATATAAACAAAAATTTCACCATAGCTGCCCTGGAGTTATTTCCAACATGTCCATATATATCCATATATATATGATCTTGGCACTGGTAAACTATGAAGGAATATAGTTTAGTTTTTACCTTACTTCTGAAGGTAGAATATCCAAGATTGTGATGACGACATCTCCCTGGCTTCTACATTTCCAGTAGAATAGTGACTGAGAACAGTAGCATTTTAAAGACAAAACTTTGAATACCGGACTAAAATTACCAAAAGTGATCCTGGGAAGAAAAGTCAGTTTCATCATCTTTGTACCCTATGTTTCTATGACAAGGGAGGAAAAAGAGTTGAAAGACACTCTTCAATCAAATTATTCTGTAAAGGAGGGTGGGAAATTAGGTATGGCCATATATTAAACTGTTCATATCTCCATCAACTATGAGCACAAGACTTAGAGACCAACAGAATCACATGGACAGATCGTGAGAGCTGACAGGATGTGAGACTCAGGAGGGAATGGCAAATATAGACTGAAGTTAAGACTCAAATATAGGCATCCTCATTTATCCTTGGTAAGACAAACATTAACTGTCAGTGTAAACACTAGTATGGGTAAGACTATATCCACCACTCAATGAAATCTGTATCCACTCAATGTGTTCAGAAAGCAGCATATGGCCACACAATATCATACATAATATTCATGCCAAAGGCTAAAAAAACACAAAGGATCATCCATGTTGATGATAGAGTTTTGTTTTTTGTTTGTTTGTTTTTGACAATCTCATAGAACCACTCTGACATGAACATGTACTTACCAAACTGGTCAAACAGATTTAGACTAGAAACACAAAATTGCAGTAATCCCACCTGTAAATTCAGTTTATGAGATGACTTTGGGAAGAAATTGATAGTGTCTTAAGAAACAAGAAAAAAAAAAAGAACATAAAACAAAACTTGTTTGTTTGTTTGTTTTTGACATGGTCTTAGTAGACTACTGTAGAGAATTCACTGAAATGACAAATAATGAGTACCTTCATGGTGATCTTCTAGAATAAGTGGCGGAGCACGAGGTTCTAAATGGTTCTAACCTATATTAAGCCTCTCCTCTGGTGGGGACCAGTCTTCTAGACACAACACGCCTACTATGAGTGAGATTGCCAAAACAGAGCTGTGTGTGAATGTGAATGAAAAACTCTCGGGAGGATTCTGTGACTTTGGAGAATTATGGGCTTATTGGAATTTCCGTGTGTGGAGAGACAGGAAGTAGTGTAGTTTTAGCTTTCCAGAGCAGGTTTTCTTGCTCCACTGAATATCCGAACTAACATTTTGTGATAATAAATAACAACTTCTTCTAAGTGATTAATTTAGCAGACTACTAGCTTCCATCAACCTAAGAGCTAAGAATGTGATCAGGTAGCATCTTACACTCACACAAAAGCTTCCCCCATTTCATTGCACATTTGTCTCTGGTGTATCCACCAATGTATTTGAAACTTGCCCTAATTTATGACTTTATTTGTACTATAAAAACATAAAAATCCACTGAAACTGCTTTCAAGCTGGAACATACAACTTGAGGAACTAGAGTTTATGTTTGTGGATCAAAGTCACTCACGATTACTCCAGAATAAACTATCTTCTCAGTTTAAGTGAAGAGTTGTGCTGTTAACATTGACACTACTGAATACATTAACTCAGAGAAGCTGGGTTACCTTCAGAAGATCAAGCCAGCCAATATTCTGTGACATATATGTATATATTATATACTCTCAACAAGCATGTTTGTACATGCAAAAACACAAACAGACACACAGGGAGAAACAGACACATAGACACAAAAACTCAGAGACACACACAAGCACACATAGACACACACAGAGACATACACACAGACACAGATGCTAACATATACACACACAGTCATACACTCACATGCACACACATGCAAACACGCACACACATGCAAATACACACACACTATAAATTTTAAAATGATATTATTGAGCTGGAAGAAATGAATAGAGCAGAAGAGAGGTGAATCCAGAAAAGGAAGGCAAGAGAGTAAATGATGTCGAATACATAATATTCTTCTTTGAAAATGTCCTTATAAAACCCTAATTATGTATGGTTAATGTACAGGAGTAAATACTATATTTATTATTTACATAATAAATCATAGGGAAAGAAAGTTTATCGCCAAACATCTGCATGCATCAGTTACTTCCATGTGAGCATTTTATGCAAACTAAAATTACTCAACTTACTAAAACTCCTGCAACACTTCTGAAGTTTATAGATAATGACAAAATCCTAGTATTTTATGTACAGAGAATCAACACCAATGGATATGGAGATTAGAGTACAGAAAATGAGAAGCAATGAAATGATCTTGCTTCCAAAAGTTTTCATTTGGGACATTTTGATGATGTCGTGTTGCTCTAGACAGAAAGTTTTCTTCTCTCTAAAGGCAAATTTTTGTTATAAAAAGACAATGATTGAGTGGAAGATTATGTGGATGTGAGGAAGAAATTATGCTGTCTAATTTTTTGTACCAATTTATAATGCAAATATAAAAAGCAACAAATTCTCCCTCATGAAATTCACTTCTGTTTAGCTGAGCTTAATAAAATGCAAAGGAGAATAAATTACTAATACTAATTGGTATCCAAAGGCAAATGTGTGATAATTTCCTCCTATATCTAGAAAAAAATATGTGTATCAAGCCTATGAAAATGCAAATAATAGCACTAACCACCTGCTTAATGACAAGGGCAAGTACTACCTGTGTCTGTTACATTATTCATTTTCTATTTATTAAGAAATTTGAATACTTGATGTTTGCTAAGCAGCCAAGAACAGGTGTTTCCTACTGAAAAGCTTACTGTTTTAATGTTGTTTACATCTAAAAGAGCATAAGGGCAGATCCTTAGATTGAGCAAATATAACTATAAATTCAAATTTATAAATTCAGAAATGTTTTAATAAGAGGTGAAAATTATTATTCTTGGAAACAGAGACAGAGCTTGCCTAACATTCATGAAATCTTGGATTATAGCCCAGCACAAAATGTGTATTGTTTTGAGCACATTCATATGTGAACTTCATGGAGGAACTAACATAATTGGCTGCATCTACATATAAAGGTTAGTAACTTCTCAGATAAGCCGATCACATCTCAAAGAGAATAAAACAAAGCATGGATGTGGAATTGACATTGTGCTTGGATATACCAAGTTAGGCTAAAACAAAATACCAATGTTCACATACATAAACACATTATATGTAAGTAACTTAATATGAGCAACTAAGGAATTATGTGTTGTACTCTTACTGACTTTTATACTACAGACACTCATGTATCTAATTATTAGTACAATAAAACATTATCTTTATCCAATAAGTTAGAGATTAAACAGATAGAAACATGCTTTCTGTGTGCCTATCTATGCATATATTTATATAAAGTCAGAACAACAGCTTTCTATAATGTATTGATAGGACTCTTACGTTCCACCAATGATGTTTTAACTTCATAATATACTTTAAAATTCTAAAGAAATATCCAAGGTGTATTAATGATTTTCATTGGAGAACATCATAAATTTAAGAATGACATGAGGCCAAAATAAGTGCTTTATGATTTTATTTAGCCTTTGCTCCATAGATGGAAGCATGTTTGGTACTGCCACTCTAGCTCATAAGCCCCGGAGATAAACATACTATTATCACTATTTGGACATACAATCAAACCAATGTCTAAATTCATCTCTCTTCTATCAATTAGTTCGGCTTTCAGAAGTTGTCAGTAGTCTTTCTCTGCATAGTAGGTGATGGATACTGGAAATCACAACTGGTCGAAGAGCATAGAATATGTTACTGCAGAGTACTTAGCCTGAAATAGAGCAGCTATGTTATATTCCTCTTCAAGGGCCAGGACATCATGAAAGAGAGTCAGATATATGGGAGATATGAGGAAAAAAATGTGTCTTCTGGATACAAGAGGGAATGATAATGAACTGATGAACTGTATGACGCCAGTATGGTGATTATGCTTTTGATGTCCATAAAATGATGCACAAGTCATCATTTTGAGTGGAATGGGAAAATCTTCACTTCATACTGAGGAGCGAGGCATAGCTGATGGCTTCTGGAGGAGGGAAATCAACAATCTTTAAAAGTGTGACCTGCTCTTTGATCACCTCCCCCTGAGGGGGGAGCAGCCTTACCAGGCCACAGAAGAAGACAATGCAGCCATTCCTGATGTGAACTGATAGACTAAGATCAGAAGGAAGGAGAGGAGGACCTCCCCTATCAGTGGACTTGGGGAGGGGCATGCATGCAGAAAGGGGAGGAAGGGTGGGATTGGGAGGGGAGGAGGGAGGGGCTTATGGGGGGATACAAAATGAATAAAGTGTAATTAATAATAATAATAATAAAAACTGAAGAACACAGATCAACATACAACGAATGGAACAGGTATCCCAGTTCTCAAATCAGGGAAGGCTGGTGACCTATGTAATGCTGCGAATCTGTGTGCACTGGGTCTGGACAAGGATATGAGAGCTGGTGACTGGAATTTCTAGTGCTGCTGACCTGATGTAGTGATTATACTCTTTCCTTTTAAGTGGTGTAATTACGATACTAGTTCTTACTCATTATAAGAGAAAATAAACTCAAATTTAAAACCACAAAAAAAAAGTGTGTTCCATTTGCATTTCTGAATGAGGATTGAGCATCTTACCCAGGGGCCTCCTTGTTGATTAGCTTCTTTAGGTATACAGATTTTAGTATGATTATCTTATATTATATGTCTAATATCCACTTATAAATGACTATATACAATATGTGTCTTTTTGCTTTTAAAAAGGAAAAATAAAGAATCCCTCAAAGTTAACAGCACAACTAAATAGTTATATAATAGGGTTCTTTACACATGAAGGAAAAGTGGTAAAAGTCCTACTTTAATCACAACACACTCACTAAATGATGTGTCTTTAATTCATCACAATTTATTATTATTAAATTTTTATATTAATTACAGTTTATTTACTTTGTATCCCAGCTGTAGCCCCCTTCCTCATTCCCTCCCAATCCTATCATCTCTCCCTCATCTCCTCCCTTCCCCTCTCTAAGTCCACTGATAAGGGACATCCTCCTCCCTTTCCATCTGACCTTAGCTTATCAGGTCTCATAAGGACTGTCTGCAATATCCTCCTCTTTGGCCTAGCAAGGCTGCTCCTCCCTCGGGGGTGGGGAAGTCAAAGAACCAGCCATTGAGTTCAGGTCAGAGACAGTTCCTGTTCCCATTACTAGGAAACCCACTTGGATACTGAGCTGCAATGGGCTCCGTCTGAGCAGGGGTTCTAGGTTATATCCATGCTGGTCTTTGGTTGGAGAATCAGTCTCAGAAAAGACTCCTGTGCACATATATATTTGGTCCTTGTGGAGCTCATCACATTTTTTAATTAATTTGTTCATTTTACATTCTTATCTTATCCCTCCCTCGTCTCCTCCCTGTCTCACCCTTTGTCGTTCTTACCTCATATTCCTATAGCTAGTCCTCAGAAAGGAGGAGCCCTTTTCTCTTACCAACTGACCCCAGATGATCAAATCTCTTCAGGACTGCCTGCATCCTCTTCTTCTATCCTCAGTTGCTTTCCACCTGCTGATGATCCTCAGACCCATCTAGACATTTTAGAGAATATTTCTGTTGCTTTTTCAGAAATCTTCCTTAGCTGTGCATTCTGTGTTTCATAAAATGTGAGAAAAACTCGAGCAAAAGTGTGAAGAACATCATCTCTGAAGGTATTTCTAGCCTTGAATGTCAATAGTGTATACAATCTTTTGTATGAAAACTCTACTATATTATAATTCATAACTAAATAGTTGAAGTACTTTACACTTCTTAAACTTTCAATGTATGCATTGACTGTAATAAGAAATATCATAAATATCTTTATAATTATAATTATCAAAGAGTTTAAATGTTGCTCATTATGTAAATTCTAATGTACATAATATTTAATATAAATGAGGTTTTTTTTGTATGCTAACAAAAGATGCTCAATCAAGGTAACTGAGATGGTGCACTCACAGAGATTTTCATGGGCATTAAAATACTCCAAAGTACATTGACACTATGTTTCTGAAGAATTTTAAGGAGACTATAGAGCCTACAGTTGAGAGTTGAGATGAGCTCTTCATTTCCAGTTCAGGGAGCTTTGAACTTGCTCAGCTTCATGTGTATTAAATTTGTGCACAGCATTCACACCATATTCTCACTAACTTACTTACTAACCACAGATGCCATAGCTACACTGATTAGAACCATTTCTTCAGTGTTCTTCTAATTAGTAAAATCTCCTAAGTTTAGGAAAATCATGAATTTTACTGAAATGTAGAAAGTTATTCATTAGGCAGTCTTACATGAAAGACCAAGTTATATACAGAATTAGGTCGTGTCTTCACCTTAAAATTTGTGAGATAATTTTTAACAGCTGAAATATTATTTATGAAATTATTTCATTTTTCCTCCTTTGTTAGTGTCTGCATACATTTACCAATGTGGTTTAAATACACTATTTTAAAATACACACATTATACAAACACACATACAAACTCAAAGTCAAATTCTCTCTTCGTCTCTGTCTTTCTGTCTTTGTATCCATCTCTGTCTGTCTCTCTCTCTCTCACACACATACTCACACACTCTTCCCTCACACATGAAGCTAGTCCCTTTTTCAAAATCATGGGTACAATAAAAACAGGACCAAATATTCTTGTTTTGAATTTATGAGGCAGAGATTCCTCTGTAACATGCAAATTAGAACAAAATCACTTTTCCTGAAAATAGGGAATTAGTGTGGATTGCATTTCACTTCTTCCCTTGCAATTCATATGAGTTTATTACACTTGCATTTAACACAGACAGAAGAACTTTACACTCAATTTCTTCTTTACCATATAAAATATAGATGTTTAAAAAGGCTTCCTTTTTCCTTCAGGCACATTTATGTTAGAAATGCTGTAATCACAGAAAATATTCCTGTAACGAATTTTTAAAACACTAAGGCCCATTATGAGTAGTAAATTTGTGTAGGTTTAAAGATAACTCAGTGATTATTTTAAATTGGGTATCTAAAAGTGAAATTGTCGTTTTTGAAAAAAGGAATTCAGGTTGATCTGAGAAAGTATAAACAAGTGGATTAAAGGAATACTGCAGGATAAATATGTCAAAATACTTTCAGCTTCTGGGAGATAACAAGCCACCTATAAATCTTGGTATGGAATAGCTATACACAGTGCAGGGAAAAGGGGTTCTCAGTTGCCCAAAAAGAACAATTTAGGTAGGTCATCAAAATCTGGTATATCATAATGTTTTTTAAAATTATATTAACGATCATGGGTCCATGCCAGCAACAAATAAGTAAGAATGATAGAGAACAATATATTTTATTAAATATTTCTATATTTAGAAGTCAATATGATCTACTACTTGCTGTAAGTTAGAAAAGACAGGAGTGAGAGAAAGAGGGGAGAGAGAGAAAAAAGAGAGAGAGAAGTATTTACTCAGGGTCTAAGTGAAGAAAAAGCAAGTTTGTGGCAACAGACTAGAACATTCTATTAGTTTAATTCCAGTGTGTGAACATATGAAAAGTAAAAAGTTCCTCATTAACTTAGCTAATGTCCTTCTGAGGAAATAAACAAAAACGAATAAGAAAGATAAACAAAATATCAAGACCCTTATGAATTATAGTTTACAATTTAATACACTATTATTTATTTAGAAAAATAAGATTTAAATAAGGAAAAATTGGTTCCTACACAACCACTACATCTATAAAAATATTAAAATATGATTCACAAATGTGTAAGGTATGATTGCTGAAGGAAAATAAATAAATAAATCAGATGCTAATTTCATGTTACTCTATATGTGACTGATAAATTTTAGAGAGGGTGACACCCTTGAAACCAACACCACAATATCACAATCTATGCACTCTTTCCACAGATTCTTTCTTCTTGTGCCCCAGTACATATTAGGTCTACTACCTCCATAATTATTTGGTTGGCAGTGTTAAAGACCTTCCCATGTTATCAGTGGATCCTAAAATATACAAGTTTTGCCTAATTGAAAGGGTATTCTCTGAACAGTCTTTCCATTTCTTTTTTCCCCTCCCCTGACATCTACCCCATTCTCTTTCTATGTATCTGAATATACCTAAAAGTACATGCAGCCATATCAAATGGTATCATTGAGGTCCTTTCTACCTAAGTATGCAACAGGGGATATGGAGACTGAAGTGACCACTTCCTATAGCCAGGAGGAAGGAAGACATAAACCCACCCACAAAACCTTCGATCCTAAATTTACCCTGCCTAAAAGATGTGCAGGGATAAAGACAGAGCAGAGATTGAGGGAATGGTCAACTCATAAGTGACCCATGTTGAGACCTACCCCACAGGAGAGAGCAAATCCCTGACGCTATTAATGAGACTCTGATATTCTTGCAGACAAGAGCTTAACATAACAGTCCTCTGGGAGGACCCACCCAGAAGTGGATCTAAACAGATACTGAGGCCCATAGCCAAACATTAGGCAGAGCTTGAGAAGTCTTGTGGAAGAGAGGGCTGAAGGCTAGCGGGAGCTGGAGGGGACACAGAATCCATAAGACCAGCAGAGTCAACTAACCTTGGCCCATGGGGTATCACAGAGACTGAGCCACTCACCAAAGAGCATGCATGGTCTGGACCTAGGACCCCTACACTTACGTAGCTGATAGGCAGCTTGTTGTTCATGAGGGTCCCTTAGCAACTGGAGCAAGGGCTGTCTCTTACATGGAACCTGTTGCTTGCTTTTGGAATATGTTCCCCTATCTGAGTTGCTTTTGTTTGACTTCAGTGGAAGAGGATGCACTTAGTCCTGATGGGGCTTGATATGCCAGCATGGGTTGGGTGGGTTGGGGTGCTTCTTATTTTCTTAGGAGAAGAAAGAATAGAGAGGGGCAGGAGGTGGGAGCAAGAGGAAGGGGAACGATAATCAGAACGTAAAATGAATAACAAAATTAATAAGA